>NC_070578.1:42576022-42598522 GCF_027409825.1 Scomber japonicus | reverse complement strand
CTGCAGTCTCTAGTAGTCTCCTGTAGACTACTACAGTCTCTAGTAGTCTCCTGCAGTCTCTACTAGACTCTTGCAGACTCCTGCAGTCTCTAGTCGTCTCTAGTAGTCTCCTGCAGTCTTTAGTAGTCTCCTACAGTCTCTAGTAGTCTCCTGCAGTCTCTAGTAGTCTCCTGTAGTCTCCTGCAGTCTCTAGTAATTGCCTGCAGTCTCTAGTAGTCTCATTCAGTCTCCTGCAGTCTCCTGTAGTCTCCTTCAGTCTCCTGCAGTCTCCTGTAGTCTCTACTAGTCTCCTGCAGTCTCTACTAGTCTCCTGCAGTCTCTAGTAGTCTCCTTCAGTCTCCTGCAGTCTCCTGTAGTCTCCTGCAGTCTCTACTAGTCTCCTGCAGTCTCTACTAGTCTCCTGCAGTCTCTAGTAGTCTCCTGCAGTCTCTACTAGTCTCCTGCAGTCTCCTGCAGTCTCTAGTAGTCTCTTGCAGTCTCTACAGTCTCTAGTAGTCTCCTGCAGTCTTTAGTAGTCTCCTGCCGTCTCTACTAGTCTCTTGCAGACTCCTGCAGTCTCTAGTCGTCTCCTGCAGTCTCTACTAGTCTCCTGCAGTCTCCTGCAGTCTCTACTAGTCTCCTGCAGTCTCCTGCAGTCTCTACTAGTCTCCTGCAGTCTCTACTAGTCTCCTACAGATTCCTGCAGTCTCTAGTAGTCTCCTGCAGTCTCTACTAGTCTCCTGCAGTCTCTACTAGTCTCCTACAGATTCCTGCAGTCTCTAGTAGTCTCCTGCAGTCTCTACTAGTCTCCTGCAGTCTCTACTAGTCTCCTGCAGTCTCTACTAGTCTCCTACAGTCTCTACTAGTCTCTTGCAGATTCCTGTAGTCTCTAGTAGTCTCCTGCAGTCTCTACTAGTCTCCTGCAGTCTCTAGTAGTCTCCTGCAGTCTCTACTAGTCTCCTGCAGTCTCTACTAGTCTCCTACAGATTCCTGCAGTCTCTAGTAGTCTCCTGCAGTCTCTACTAGTCTCCTGCAGTCTCTACTAGTCTCCTACAGATTCCTGCAGTCTCTAGTAGTCTCCTGCAGTCTCTACTAGTCTCCTGCAGTCTCTACTAGTCTCCTGCAGTCTCTACTAGTCTCCTACAGTCTCTACTAGTCTCTTGCAGATTCCTGCAGTCTCTAGTAGTCAGTAGTAGTCTCCTGCAGTCTCTAGTAGTCTCCTGCAGTCTCTAGTAGTCTCCTGCAGTCTTTAGTAGTCTCCTACAGTCTCTACTAGTCTCTTGCAGATTCCTGCAGTCTCTAGTCGTCTCTAGTAGTCTCCTGCAGTCTCTAGTAGTCTCCTGCAGTCTCTACTAGTCTCTTGCAGTCTTTAGTGGTCTCTAGTGGTCTCTAGTAGTCTCCTGCAGTCTTTAGTAGTCTCCTGCAGTCTCTAGTCGTCTCCTGCAGACTCCTGTAGTCTCTACTAGTCTCCTGCAGTCTTTAGTGGTCTCTAGTGGTCTCTAGTAGTCTCCTGCAGTCTTTAGTAGTCTCCTGCAGTCTCTAGTAGTCTCCTACAGTCTCTAGTAGTCTCCTGCAGTCTCTAGTGGTCTCTAGTAGTCTCCTGCAGTCTTTAGTAGTCTCCTGCAGTCTCTAGTAGTCTCCTACAGTCTCTAGTAGTCTCTAGTAGTCTCCTGCAGTCTCTAGTAGTCTCCTGCAGTCTCTACTAGTCTCTTGCAGTCTCCTGCAGTCTCTAGTAGTCTCTAGTAGTTGCCTGCAGTCTCTAGTAGTCTCCTGTAGACTACTACAGTCTCTAGTAGTCTCCTGCAGTCTCTAGTAGTCTCTTGCAGTCTCCTACAGTCTCCTGCAGTCTCTAGTAGTCTCTAGTAGTTGCCTGCAGTCTCTAGTAGTCTCCTGTAGACTACTACAGTCTCTAGTAGTCTCCTGCAGTCTCTACTAGACTCTTGCAGACTCCTGCAGTCTCTAGTCGTCTCTAGTAGTCTCCTGCAGTCTTTAGTAGTCTCCTACAGTCTCTAGTAGTCTCCTGTAGTCTCCTGCAGTCTCTAGTAATTGCCTGCAGTCTCTAGTAGTCTCCTTCAGTCTCCTGCAGTCTCCTGTAGTCTCTACTAGTCTCCTGCAGTCTCTAGTAGTCTCCTGCAGTCTCTACTAGTCTCCTGCAGTCTCCTGCAGTCTCTACTAGTCTCCTGCAGTCTCTAGTAGTCTCTTGCAGACTCCTGTTGTCTCTAGTAGTCTCCTGTAGTCTCCTGCATTCTCTAGTAGTCTCCTGCAGTCTCTACTAGTCTCCTGTAGTCTCCTGCAGTCTCTAGTAGTCTCCTGCAGTCTCTAGTAGCCTCCTTCAGTCTCTTGCAGACTCCTGTTGTCTCTAGTAGTCTCCTGCAGTCTCCTGCAGTCTCTAGTAGTCTCCTGCAGTCTCTAGCAGTCTCTAGTAGTCTCCTGCAGTCTCTACTAGACTCTTGCAGACTCCTGCAGTCTCTAGTAGTCTCCTGCAGTCTCTAGTAGTCTCCTGCAGTCTCTAGTAGTCTCCTACAGTCTCTAGTAGTCTCCTGCAGTCTCTAGTGGTCTCCTGCAGTCTCTAGTAGTCTCCTGCAGTCTCTAGTAGTCTCCTGTAGTCTCTAGTAGTCTCCTGCAGTCTCTAGTAGTCTCCTGTAGTCTCTAGTAGTCTCTAGTAGTCTCCTGCAGTCTCTAGTGGTCTCTAGTAGTCTCACTTTTTCTGTCCCTCCTCAGAAAGCGTCTCCAGTCATCGGCCCGGCAACCATCGTGTGAGTCAGCTGACCTGATGGACTCAACAGTAAGTGAAGTCATCGCTCTGTAACTCCTCCTCCTCCTCCACCTCCTCCTCATCCTGTTCCTCCTCCCCCTCCTGCTCCTCCTTCTCCTCCTGCTCCTGTTCCTCCTCCCCCTCCTGCTCCTCCTTCTCTTCCTGCTCCTGTTCCTCCTCCTCCTCCTGTTCCTCCCCCTCCTCCTACTACTCCTCCTCCTCCTGCTCCTCCTCTTCCTCCTCCTGCTGCTCCTCTTCTTCCTCCTCCTCCTCCTGCTCCTCTTCCTCCCTTTCTTCTTCCTCCTGCTCCTCTTCCTCCCTTTCTTCTTCCTCCTGCTCCTCTTCCTCCCTTTCTTCTTCCTCCTGCTCCTCTTCCTCTTCCTTCCTCCCTCCTTCTCTCTCTTTCCTCCCTAGCTCCTTCCTTCCTTCCTTCCTTTCGTCTGTTTTTCCTTCCTCCCTTCCTTCTTTGCTCCCTCCCTCATCCCTTCCTTCCTGCCTTCCTCCCTCCTTCCTTCTTTCCTTCCCTCCTTCTCTCTCTTTCCTCCCTAGCTCATTCTTTCCTTCCTTTCCTTCCTCCCTTCCTTTTTTCCTTCCTCCCTCCTTCCTTCTTTCCTTCCCTCCTTCTCTCTCTTTCCTCCCTAGCTCATTCTTTCCTTCCTTTCCTTCCTCCCCTTCCTTTTTTCCTTCCTCCCTCTTTCCTTCTTTCCTTCCCTCCTTCTCTCTCTTTCCTCCCTAGCTCCTTCTTTCCTTCCTTTCCTTCCTCCCCTTCCTTTTTTCCTTCCTCCCTCCTTCCTTCTTTCCTTCCCTCCTTCTCTCTCTTTATAATATTGTCTTTGTCTCTGCAGGTTCGTCTCCTTCCTGCTGCAGTTTGGAGTTTTCCGACCGTGTGAATCAGACCCTGAAGGCAGCGTTTAAACAGCACTGTTAAACTAAACTTATATTTTGTATGATTTTTTCTCAGCTGTGATTAAACGTGTTTTATTTATGTTGTTCTGCTGCAGACGAGTCGAGTCTGTAAATAATGTTCTAACGTTGAGCTCTGTAGTTTGACTCCTCATGCTGGTCCAGAGTCAGTCTGCCGGCAGCTGGTCCAGAGTCAGTCTACCAGCAGCTGGTCCAGAGTCAGTCTGCCAGCAGCTGGTCCAGAGTCAGTCTGCCAGCAGCTGGTCCAGAGTCAGTCTGCCAGCAGCTGGTCCGGAGTCAGTCTGCCAGCAGCTGGTCCAGAGTCAGTCTGCCGGCAGCTGGTCCGGAGTCAGTCTGCCAGCAGCTGGTCCAGAGTCAGTCTGCCAGCAGCTGGTCCGGAGTCAGTCTGCCGGCAGCTGGTCCGGAGTCGGTCTGCCGGCAGCTGGTCCAGAGTCAGTCTGCCGGCAGCTGGTCCAGAGTCAGTCTGCCGGCAGCTGGTCCTGAGTCAGTCTGCCGGCAGCTGGTCCGGAGTCAGTCTGCCGGCAGCTGGTCCGGAGTCAGTCTGCCGGCAGCTGGTCCGGAGTCAGTCTGCCGGCAGCTGGTCCGGAGTCGGTCTGCCGGCAGCTGGTCCAGAGTCAGTCTGCCGGCAGCTGGTCCAGAGTCAGTCTGCCGGCAGCTGGTCCTGAGTCAGTCTGCCAGCAGCTGGTCCAGAGTCAGTCTGCCAGCAGCTGGTCCGGAGTCAGTCTGCCGGCAGCTGGTCCGGATGACTGGTCCGGATGACTCCGGTCCGGATGACTCCGGTCCGGATGACTCCGGTCCGGAGTCAGTCTGCCGGCAGCTGGTCCGGATGACTGGTCCGGATGACTCCGGTCTGCCAGCAGCTGGTCCGGAGTCAGTCTGCCAGCAGCTGGTCCAGAGTCAGTCTGCCAGCAGCTGGTCCAGAGTCAGTCTGCCAGCAGCTGGTCCGGAGTCAGTCTGTCAGCAGCTGGTCCGGAGTCAGTCTGTCAGCAGCTGGTCCGGTCTGTGAGGAGGACAGGTCTGGGTCTGGGTCTGGGTCTGATGCTGGGTCTGGGTCTGGGTCTGGTGCTGGGTCTGTGAGGGGACAGGTCTGGGTCTGGGTCTGGTCCGGTCTGTGAGGAGGACAGGTCTGGGTCAGGGTCTGGGTCTGGTCCGGTCTGTGAGGAGGACAGGTCTGGGTCTGGTGCTGGGTCTGGGTCAGGGTCTGGGTCTGGGTCTGGGTCTGGACTCGTTGTACATGTGTGTAAATATAAACCCACAGCTGAGCGTCTGCTGTCACTTTTCTTACTTGAATAATAAACAAGAGTTTGTTCAAAACTGACGAAGATTCAGTCTCAAGTTTGTTCATCTTCATCTTCTACTTCATCATCATCATCTTCATCATCATCATCTTCATCATCATCATCTTCATCATCATCACCATTTAGGACAGAGGAGTCAAACTCATTTTCATTAAAGGGCCAAATACAGACCACTTTGATCTCATGTGGGCCAGATCATTAAAAAGATGGAAGGAAGGAAGGAAGGAAATAAGGAAATAAGAAGGGAAGGAAGGGAGGAAGGAAGGAAAAAAGGAAGGTACGAAGGACAGAAGGAAGGAAGGGATCTATAAAAGTATAAATAAACAGAACTTCTGAATATTAAAAAACATAAAAACTGAAAATAATCTGATTAAAACTTTGTTCCAACGACTCTGCAAACAGTTAAAATAATGATTTAAGCAGAAAACTGTAAAATAAAAGCAGTCTGGTTTTATTTTGGTATAAAAAGTCTTTTATTGTGAAATCAGAACACATGACAGAGCTGCAGAGGAGAGGTCAAAGGTCACGGCAGCTGTGACGAGCCTCAGAAACATCGACGTGGTTTCATTCCTGTTGTCCTTGAGTCAAGGGAGGAAGGAAGGAAGGGAGGAAGGAAGGAGGAAGGGAGGAAGAAGGAAGGAAGGAAAGGAGGAAGGAAGGGCAGAGGAAAGAAGGATGGAAGGAAAGAAGGAAGGGAGGAAGAGGGAAGGAAAGGAGGAAGGAAGGGAGGAAGGAAGAAAGGACAGAGGAAAGAAGGAAGGGGGGAAGAAAGAAGGAGGGAGTAAAGAAAGAGAAGGAGGGAGGACAGGAAAGAAGGAAGGAAGGATGGAAAGAAGGACAGAGGAAAGAAGGAAGGAAGGACGGAAAGAAGGACAGGAAAGAAGGAAGGACAGAGGAAAGAAGGAAGGGCAGAGGAAAGAAGGAAGGAAGGAAGGAAGGAAGGAACAGTAAAAAGGAGGGTTAACATGAAGCAGCTGCTCGGATCAATGAGTTCGTATCGATCGATCAGAAAATGATTGAACATAAAATTAAAGTCAATCATAAAAACTGGCAAAATGTTTTTCATGAATATTCTGAGTGATCAGTTTTTATAATATAATATAATATAATATAGCTTCAGTAAGTATGTTAATAAAACTCCACTAACACTTCTAGTTTAACCCTCCTGTTCTCATAAATTTCGGATTTTTCTCATAAATTTCGATTTTTTTCTCATAAATTTCGAATTTTTTCTCATAAATTTCCGTTTTTTTCCCATAAATTTCGGATTTTTTCCCATAAATTTCGGATTTTTTCTCAAAAATTTCGGATTTTTTCTCATAAATTTCGGATTTTTTTCTCAAAATTCGGATTTTTTCTCAAAAATTTCCGATTTTTTCTCATAAATTTCCGATTTTTTCTCAAATTTCCGATTTTTTCTCATAAATTTCCGATTTTTTCTCAAATTTCCGATTTTTTCCCTGAGTTTAGAGTTTAGGGGGCATTCATTGAGAGTTGGATGTAATGGAAGCAAACATGAACCTGATGCTTGTTTAGTTTAATCAAGTTTTACTTTGATCTGAGTTTAACACACTGGGAGTTCGTCCTGTCTTTCAGTCATATTACTATTATATATTACTATTAATACCGTCTTACCTTCATTGACTCGGTACGGTAGAAAGTTGAAGACACGGGGCAGCGGGAGTCACCGTATATGTTCTCGCGATAATTCAGAGAAAATAATTACCTCAAAAAAACAGACCAAAAAATAAATGACTCAGAAAAAACAGATTTTTTAATTTTTTATTCAAGTGAATGTAAAACGTTTTCATAAAAGACAAAATAAAGAAACTGAATTAATATTTGTAACATAAATGATCTTTTTACTTTTATTTCTTTTACTTGGAGTTCAAACTTTATATCAAACTAATGAGTAATAAATAAAATGTAAAAGTCACATTCAGACGGTCGGAGCGACTGAAATAATGAAACAGGAAGTAACGAACACTGAAACAGGAAGTAACGAACACTGAAACAGGAAGTAACGAACACTGAATGGAAATCAATAACTCACAAACGCTGCAACATGAATATAATTTGCTTTTTAAGACACATGACGGAAATATTTCCCATTAATACAAAAATAAGATTCACAAACAGTCGGATAGAAATTCTCTGAAAAGTAAAAAAATAAAAATTAAACAGTTAAAAAGCATCGAGTGGTTTTTTTTTTCCTTGAGAGGTTTTTACACCAAAATAAAATAAAATACTAAAAAATATAGAAAAGCTTCAAAAACCTCCGAACACCAGAGTCTGAGATTATAAAATAAACTCATAAAACAGAAATCTGATTCAAACTCATTTCTGTTTATGGCTGAACTTTTATTCTGAAATACGACTCACAGGAAGTCACATGATGTTCTGAGTTTCAGGCAGAGCGGATCAAATCAAGGGAGGAAGAAGGAAGGAAGGAAAGGAGGAAGGAAGGGAGGATAAAGGAAGGAAGGGAGGAAAGGAGGAAGGAATGGAAAGAAGGAAAGGAGGAAGGAAGGGAGGATGAAGGAAGGAAGGGAGGAAAGGAGGAAGGAAGGGAGGATGAAGGAAGGAAAGGAGGAAAGAAGGAAAGGAGGAAAGGAGGATGAAGGAAGGAAAGGAGGAAGGAAGGAAGGAGGAAAGAAGGACGGAAAGATGGAAGGAGGAAGGAAGGGAGAAAGAAGGAAGGAAAGGAGGAAAGAAGGAAAGGAGGAAAGGATGAAGGAAGGAAAGGAGGAAGGAAGGGAGGATAAAGGAAGGAAGGGAGGAAAGGAGGAAGGAATGGAGGAAGGAAGGGAGGATGAAGGAAGGAAAGGAGGAAGGAAGGGAGGATGAAGGAAGGAGGAAAGAAGGAAAGGAGGACGGAAGGATGGAAGAAGGAAGGAAATGAGGAAAGAAGGAAAGGAGAGAGGAAGTAAAGGAGGGAGGAAGGAAGTCTGTCCTTCAGTCTGTCCTTTCTCCCTTCCTTCTTTCCTTCCTCCCTTCCTTCCTTTTTTCCTCCCTCCTTCCTTCTTTCCTCCCTTCCTTCTTTCCTTCCTCCCTTCCTTCCTTTTTTCCTCCCTCCTTCCTTCTTTCCTCCCTTCCTTCTTTCCTTCCTCCCTTCCTTCCTTTTTTCCTCCCTCCTTCCTTCTTTCCTCCCTTCCTTCTTTCCTTCCTCCCTCCTTCCTTCTTTCCTCCCTTCCTCCTTTCCTTCCTTCCTTCCTTCTTCCCTCTTCCCTTCCTTCCTTCCTTATTTCCCTCCTTCCTTCTTTGCTCTTATTAACGTCGTTTAGATCAGATTTGTGTTATTTAGCCGTTAAAGTCGGTTTAAAACAAAAAAAGACAAAAAGTAAAAAGCTGAAAATGTTAAAAGTATAAAAACTAAAACAGTAAACTTTTAATAAAACATCTGGAAATAAAACCTGAACCGACCAATCAGAGACGAGCATGAAGGTACAAAAAGTTTATAAAAAACTTAAAAATAAAAAAAAGAGAAAATATTTAAAACATTTTTTATATGATCGACGTTAAAAAAGGAGAATAGAGTTTATAATGTTTGAGGAGCTGCAGAGCGTAAATATATTAAATATTATAAAAATCATCAAAGTGCTGATTTAGAAATAAAAAAGTAAAAGTGACAAAAAAAATTAAAATAAAGCAGAAAACTAAAATTAATACTGAGAATTAAATTTAAATAAAAGACTCTTCAGTTATTAATTAATTATCATTTTATAATTAATAATTAATAAATGGCACTTTTAATAATCATTGATTTGATGAAAGGATGAAAATGTATTTTATAATTAACCCTCCTGTTGTCCTCTAGTCAAGGAAGGAAGGGAAGAAGAAGGAAGGAAAGGAGGGATGGAGGGAAGAAGAAGGAAGGAAAGGAGGAAAAAGGAAGGGAAGGAGGGAGAAGGAAGGAAAGGTGGGAGGAATGAATGAAGGAAGGAAAGGAGGGAGGGGGGGAGAGAGGGAGGAAGAAAGGAAGGAAAGGAGGGAGGGAGGGAGGGAAGGCGGCAGGAAGGAAGGGAGGAAGAAGGAAGGAAGGAAAGAAGGGAGGAAGGAAAGAAGGAAGGAAAGGAGGGAGGGAGGGAGGGAGGGAGGAAGGGAAGGCGGGAGGAAGGAAGGGAGGAAGAAGGAAGGAAGGAAAGGAGGGAGGAATGAAAGAAGGGAAGGAGGAAGAAGGAAGGAAGGGAGGAAAGGAGGAAGGAAGGAAAAAGGGAAGGAGGAAGAAGGAAGGAAAGGAGGGAGGGAGGAAGGGAGGGAGGAGGAAGGACGGAAGGAAGGGAGCAAGGAAAGGAGGGAGGGAGGGAGGAAGGAAGAAAGACGGAAGGAAGAAGGAAAGAAGGGAAGGAGGAAGAAAGAAGGAAAGGAGGGAGGGAGGAAGGGAAGGCAGGAGGAAGGAAGACAGGAAAGAAAGAAGGAAGGGAAGGAAAGGGGAGGTGAAGGAAAGGAAGGAAGGAAGGACAGAAGGTAGGAAGGAAGGAAGGAAGGAAGGAAGGACAGAAGGAAGGAAGGAAGGAAGGAAGGAAGGGAGGACAGACAGGAGGGTTAAGAGTTATTTTATTTTCCATCTCAGTTTATTCGTTTCCTGCTTTAATTTTTATATTTTACATTCTGTCGCTTTAATAAGAAAATGTAAAATAATCACATTCATTTAAAACCTCATCAGTCCGAGGCAGATAGAGTTACTAATTTACTAATTTACTAATAGAATAGTTTTATTTGGGTTTAATAATTAATAATATTTAATGTGCTATATTCTGTTAAAGTAGAAAGTGATTATCATGAGACTGTTTTTTGGGATTATATATTTTTGGCACACTGAGGCCTCCGTAGCTTTGCTCAAACTCAAAGAAACAGAAAGATGTCGATGTTCGTGTTTCCAACATTCAGACGTTTCCTGTCTGCAGATGTTCTCCTGCTCAGAGCTGCTGCAGCGTTTCCATGGTTACAAACATCAGGAAATAAAAAAAGAAGAAAACAAAAAATGATCCGACGTGTTTCATCATCCGAGTCTTCATCGTCATCATTTCATTCATTAAAACAGGAAACAGAGCTAGTAGTAACGCTGCAGGCTCAACATCTGCAGAGCCCAACATCTGCAGGCTCAACATCTGCAGAGCCGAACATCTGCAGGCCCAACATCTGCAGGCCCAACATCTGCAGGCCAAACATCTGTAGGCCCAACATCTGCAGGCCAAACATCTGCAGGCTCAACATCTGCAGGCCAAACATCTGTAGGCCCAACATCTGCAGGCCAAACATCTGCAGGCTCAACATCTGCAGGCCAAACATCTGCAGAGCTCAACATCTGCAGGCCCAACATCTGCAGGCCAAACATCTGCAGAGCTCAACATCTGCAGGCCCAACATCTGCAGGCCCAACATCTGCAGGCCCAACATCTGCAGGCTCAACATCTGCAGGCTCAACATCTGAAGGACCAACATCTGCAGGCCCAACATCTGCAGGCTCAACATCTGCAGGCTCAACATCTGCAGGCTCAACATCTGCAGGCCCAACATCTGCAGGCTCAACATCTGCAGGCTCAACATCTGCAGGCCCAACATCTGCAGGCCAAACATCTGCAGGCTCAACATCTGCAGGCTCAACATCTGCAGAGCCGAACATCTGCAGGCCCAACATCTGCAGGCCCAACATCTGCAGGCCAAACATCTGTAGGCCCAACATCTGCAGGCCAAACATCTGCAGGCTCAACATCTGCAGGCCAAACATCTGTAGGCCCAACATCTGCAGGCCAAACATCTGCAGGCTCAACATCTGCAGGCCAAACATCTGCAGAGCTCAACATCTGCAGGCCCAACATCTGCAGGCCAAACATCTGCAGAGCTCAACATCTGCAGGCCCAACATCTGCAGGCCCAACATCTGCAGGCCCAACATCTGCAGGCTCAACATCTGCAGGCTCAACATCTGAAGGACCAACATCTGCAGGCCCAACATCTGCAGGCTCAACATCTGCAGGCTCAACATCTGCAGGCTCAACATCTGCAGGCTCAACATCTGCAGGCCCAACATCTGCAGGCCCAACATCTGCAGGCTCAACATCTGCAGGCTCAACATCTGCAGAGCCAAACATCTGCAGGCCCAACATCTGCAGGCCCAACGTCTGCAGGCCCAACATCTGCAAGGCCAACATCTGCAGGCTCAACATCTGCAGGCCCAACATCTGCAGAGCCAAACATCTGCAGAGCCAAACATCTGCAGGCTCAACATCTGCAGGCTCAACATCTGCAGGCTCAACATCTGCAGGCCAAACATCTGCAGGCCCAACATCTGCAGGCCCAACATCTGCAGGCCCAACATCTGCAGGCTCAACATCTGCAGGCCCAACATCTGCAGGCTCAACATCTGCAGGCTCAACATCTGCAGGCTCAACATCTGCAGGCCAAACATCTGCAGGCCCAACATCTGCAGGCCCAACATCTGCAGGCCCAACATCTGCAGGCTCAACATCTGCAGGCCCAACATCTGCAGGCTCAACATCTGCAGCCTTCAGGTTTGTTCACAGAGCGGTGCTGAAGGAGGCGATTCAGCTCTGCAGCATCCAGAGGAAGACGAGGAGGAGGAGGAAGACGAGGAAGATGAGGACGAGGAGGAGGAGGAAGACGAGGAGGAGGAGGAGGAAGACGAGGAGGAGGAGGAGCAGAGACTCCGCCTACAGCAGCGAACACCTGAAGAAGCTTTTTTTGGAGCGAGACTCTGTGATTTTAACCGGCCCGCCTCCTCCAGACGGATTGTTGTCACTCTGAGGAGGAAACACAGAAACATCATCATAAGCCCCGCCCCTCAGCTAACAACAGCCAATCACAGTTAGAGCATCATCATAAGCCCCGCCCCTCAGGTAACTACAGCCAATCACATTTAGACATGCATCACGTTCAACTGATTTATAGGCTGATTATTAATAATTAATTAGCTGTCAATGTTTAATAACTGTTAATAACTGTCATGTTTTAATCATCAGTCTGTAAAGATGCAGCTGTTAATTCATTAATGATTCAGTAGTTATATCAAACACATGTAATATATAAACTGTCCTCATAATAAATAATGTAAATAATATAACATGTATTTTTAGTGCCACGGGGTTCTCAGCTCCGAGGCTAAAAGTCACTCCTCCTCAGCAGTAAAGCTGGAGAGGAGTGCCTTGCCCCCGAGGCATCTATTAATCTTCTCCATACTTATTATTTTTATTCTTCCACCATATTTTGGCGCGTAATTCCTCCCGCAGCTTTGAGAAAACCCCGACAATATACATCAAAACGTGCGGTTCGATCGGGAAAGAGGTGCTACGACTTTTGGTGTTGAAATTCCAAAGTTTCCCAAAGTTATTCCCAAATAAGCGGGAAAAATCTCCATTGGGAATGAATGGGAATTTTTTTTTTTTTTAAACCACAAAACTTTTTTCAGAGTCACCTAGCTCTCTCATACCTGTACGTAGAAATGTGATTCAAACTTTAAAACGGAGGAAAACTTGTCCTCTCTCCAAAACACCAAACTGTTTTTACATAACATGTAAACTTTTCAAACTATGAGCAGTCAAACGAGGAGTGGAAATCACTTTTTCGTCAAAGTTAGAGTGGAAGCGGAAGTTAGCTAGAGTGAGAGAAGCAGTAAGAAATAACCTTAATTTTTATTTTTAACTCGAGCTCACGGCCAAACCGTAAAAAGCAGACAAATAATGTTTGGTCAAAATGTAGACATAGGTGTTGGGATTCATAAAATGTGAAGTTGACAGGCGGGGTCTGCACAAAATTTAAACGGGGGGGCCGAGACCGGCAGCAATACCTGTCTCGCTCCCCATTGACCCTAATGTAATCGTCTTCTGTTTTCAAAAGAATCTCACTCTGTGTTCACACTGAGCTTACTCGCTCATTTTAAGGAATATGTGAATAAAATAAACACTGTCAGAATCTGCCGGCTTCTGTGTCTCTCACGGTGTTTTCGGTTTTTGGACAGGAGTTACGGTTTTCTCACAGTTTGAAATTGTTCGGGACCTTGTCAGAAGCCAAATTCTTCACATTTTTTTCCAAGCAGATTCTCAGACATCGCTGTAGCAACCGTAGGGCCTTAGCAACCTGTCGCTGGGCAGAAACTGAGCTACTTTTTTGTGATTGGCTAATTCCTGTCTGTCTGTTTTGCCAGTTAACTGAGGTAGCGGCCGAGTTAGTATTGATTCTCTCTCTAAATATATGCATATGAATTGTATGTAGTATATATATATAAAACATGCAAGTTTCCCCTGATCTTAGGTTGTAGCTAACTTACTGTGTCCATGGCAACAGTTTACATCCCCAAAGCATTATGGGAACTGTAGTTCCAAAACACAGTCAAACCGAAAAACTGATGTATGAAAACATTTACTGCTGTTACTGAGGGCACAGTTCACAGTAACACACATACACACACACACACACACACACACACACACACAGTAACACACACACAGTAACACACACACACACACACACACACACACACACACACACACACAGACACAGACACAGACACACACACACAGACACAGACACAGACACACACACACAGACACAGACACAGACACAGACACAGAAGACACACACACAGTAACACACACACACACTCTCTCTCTCTGCAGTAATTGATCAAACTCACCATTTTCCTGCTGAGTCTGCTCATGATGTCTCTTCCCAGAGTCATGAAGGCCTGAGGAGATAAAACACTGATCGTCTCTGTTGGTGTGAAATGTTTAAATAAAGTTTGATCTGAACTCAGACTCACCTCTTCAACGTTGATGCTCGACTTCGCGCTCGTTTCCAAAAACTTGATCCCGAAATCGATCGCCAGCTGAACCACGAGACGAGAAACAGAAACATTTGATTCTGGTTAAAGAGGTTTATACACATTATTCATGTTATATTATATTATATATTATATATGATGTCATAATGATGATGTCACCTTCTCTCCTCTCTCTTTGGACACTTGTCTTTTGTCGTTCATGTCGCATTTGTTTCCCAGAACCATCCGCTCCACATCTGAGGACGCATGCTGCAAACACACATCATCATCTTCATCATCATCAACATAACCATCTTCATCATCATCATCATCATCATCATCACCACCATCATTATCTTCATCATCATCATCATCATCATCATCATCCCTCTACTCTAGAGGGTTATTAACAGTTTAAACAGATTGAAGCAGGTCTCTGTGATCGAACAGGAAGAGTTTGTAATCCATCATCTTGTTGAGCGTTCAGTAAAATAAAGGTAAGTTTGTCCTTCATGTATCTGATCATCATCTGTTCATCTGTTCATCTCTATACTTGGTGGATGTATTTCTGGGGAGGGTTGTGATACGTTTGATATGGTAAAGCATATAAAGTTGTAATCTAGCAGCTCTTAGTGCAGACTGACTCCTACAAAGAAGAGTCAGAGATAAAAGTTTAATGAAGAACAGACTGAACTCGTCTCTACACTGAAAACATAATGTTAGCAGCACACGAGGCGTTCAGGTACATGTTGAGAGTGTAGGTCATCTGTGTGTTGTGGAAGTGCTCAGAAACACAGTGACTGTAGTAAAGTTAATATTTCCACCTGCTCTGAGACTTTAGACATTATGAAGCTTCTCTAAAGACAAAGAACAAATCTGTAGAGCAGTGATCCTCAAATACAAATCTTAAAAGGTCAATGAGTCAAAGGTCCGTTTATTAGTCGGTCAAGCCAAACAAATCAATGTATCCATCTCCAACCACCTTAACAATACAGTGGTGTTTAGTAGAGAAATAGAATATATGACTCAACTATAAAATGTATTTTTAATTTTAATAAACAAAACAAAATGTCCTTTTCATAAATTCTAAATATAGTTCAGTCCATTCCTCTTTAAATTGTCTATTTCCAGTGTCTACCTTTCTTTTGAACTTAGAACAAGCGATTACGATTCAAGTCGAGTCTTCAAGTCTTCTCTTCTATTATTGACCGGTAAACTAACTGAGAAACTTAGAAAATAAACCTGATCAAATCTGAACTGAACCCAGCTGACACCTGACGTTAATGCAGCATTAGAACAACATTGTACTCCAACGTTGGATTACCATTGGATTATGATATGGATTTACGTTTTATTTGTTTTATATCTTTATAAACTGAATATTTGGGGTTTTATTGGTTAGACATCACAATATAATAACTATTTAACTATTTTATGATGTTTAATAAACTTAAATACTCAAATAAATCTCTTTATAGTGACTCGAGGGGAGAAAACAGTCGATAACAGAAATAATGATTCTTATTGAACTAATACATTATACTTTATAATAGTGATAATATCTTAAAGCTTCTAACCCAGCTGACACCTGACGTTAATGCGGCATTAGAACAACGTTGGATTACCATTGGATTATGATATGGATTTGAAAATTGGGTTTACGTTAAAAGCTAAACAGGTGAGGTTGACTAGACGTTGGATATTGGTTGCTTGCCAACACAACTTAAAACCAACTAAACATCAACGTAAAGTCAACGTTATATTTTTATGTGAAACTGACGTCAGCTTTAGACGTTGTCTCAACGTTGGCTTTTAGTTGTCTGACGTTGCAACCGATATCCAACCAAGGACCAACGTTAATACAACGTCCTGTGTCAGCTGGGATGGTTTACTCATCATCGTCATTTTAAAACGCAACGTAGATACTTTTATTGCTGTTTCATTAGCTTCTAACCTACTTCATCATAACAAATAGTTACATATGGATGAGGATATTTTTATTTGTCTTTATTTATGGTTGTAGTTGTTACAGCTGTAATATATTGTATTTATATATTGGCTTTTAGTTGTCTGACGTTGCAACTGATATCCAACCAAGGACCAACGTTAATACAACGTCCTGTGTCAGCTGGGATGGAGCAGAAAACAAGAAGCATCTAAGATCCCACTGATCCTTCTACTGATATGTTAGATATGTTACTGATGAGAGAAGAACATTTATTTACTGTTAGAGTAACTCAGCCAGTTATTAATATGATCTGTGTGTAATGATGTCTGAGTGTCTTTCATGCTGTTATTATAGAAACTCATTTTAATGTTGAAGCAGCAACGACCAGCCTGTTCAAACATCAGCAAACAGACTCATGCTGATTAAATCACCACAACACTAAAGAGAAGATTTCAGGGTTTAAATGATGATGTTCAGTCAGTTTGCTGTCGTCTACTCATCGTCTACATGCTGGATGATACCGAGCAGCTGGATCAATCAATCAATCAATCAATCTTTATTTATAAAGTGCCAAATCACAACAAAGTTATCTCAAGGCTCTTTCCACATAGAGCAGGTTCTAAACCGAACTCTTCAGGTTTCATTTAAAGAGACCCAACATTCCCACATGAGACACAGTGGAGAGAAAAAACTCCCTTTAACAGGAAGAACCCTCAGAACCAGACTCAGAGTGGGAGAACATCTGCCTCGACCAGTTGGAGTACAGAGGAGAGACAGGAAGGGTAGAGGAGAGAGAGGAGAGAGGAAGGAGAGGAGAGAGGAAGGAGAGGAGAGAGGAGAGGAGAGAAAGGAAGGATAGAGGAGAGAGGAAGGAGAGGAGAGAGAGGAAGGAGAGGAGAGAGAGAGGAAGGAGAGGAGAGAGGAGAGAGGAAGGAGAGAGGAAGGAGAGAGAGGAAGGAGAGGAGAGAGGAAGGATAGAGGAGAGAAGAATGAAAATCAACAATGAAGGTAGAAGGTCCGGGACTGGAATCCGTCATCTGGACGTCTACAGGCTTCAGTATAAAGACTGAACATCACTGCAGGCTGATAAGACTCTGAATTAAACCTTCACACATTATGCTGGTTGAATAAAGTTGAGTGAATTACTTGTACGTCCTCCTGAGCCTGAAGACTGAAACTGTTTTTAAACACAGTCAACATGTGATCTATAATTAAAGTGAATGTTGTTTTCTCCTGCAGACTCACAGCTGATTAAACTTCATCACTGGAACTAATTTAATAGAATATAAAAATGTAAGAAGTGAAGTTTCCACTTGAAGAAAGAAATCTTCAGATATGAAACATTTTGGCCACCAGATGGCAGCAAAGACACATTAACCTTTAAACCAACAGTCAGTGTGTGTGTGTGTGTGTGTGTGTGTGTGTGTGTGTGTGTGTGTGTGTGTGTGTGTGTGTGTGTGTGTGTGTGTGTAATGATTCCTCCTGTTCATACTGAGCATTAGATCCTTCATCATGTTAACAGGAAGTGATGGAGGACTAAACACACAGTCCTCCTTCTGTGGAAACATGGATTATAAAGTTGATGTGAAGCTAATATGAAGCTTCAGCGTCTGAATGAAAGAAAAGAAAAGGAGACGGAAAGAAAGACAGAACAAATAGGAGGAGGAGAGAAAGAAAGAAAAATGAAAGAAAGTAGAAAAAGGGAGGAATAAGAGAAAGAAAGAAGAAGAAGTTGGAGGTAAGAATAAAAAAGGAGGAGGAGGTAGATGGGGAAAGAAATAAGGAAAGAAAGGATGAAGATGATGGGGAAATGAAGAAAGGAAGATAAAGAAAGAAGGAAAAAAGGAGGGAGAAGATGGAGAAAGAAATAAGGAAAGAAAGGATGAGGAGGAAAAAAGAAAAACATTGGGAAGATTAGGAAAGAAAGGAGCAAATGAACCAAATCTCAGTTTTTAGTATCAAAGTCTTTTTGTTCCTATACTTCCACCACAGAGAAACAGGAAACACTAAGAGGAGATATGATGATAAACACTGTAAATGTGTCAGGGAGGAAAGGAAGGAAGGATGGAAGGAAGGAAGGAAGGAAGGAAGGAAGGAAGGAAGGAAGGAAGGAAGGAAGGAAGGAAAGGAAACACTAAGAGGGAATCTGATGCTAAAAACACTGTAAATGTGTCAGATATCACTGATATGACTAACTCACACTGCTATAGTTACCATAGTAACTATAGTAACTATAGTAACTATAGTAACTATGGTAACTATAGTAACTCACTCTGATGAAGATCTATAGAAGCTGATCAGATACTTTACATGACTGAGTGAAACACTGTGATACAGTCCTGACTGCTGGTTTAACCAAAGTCCTTCTAAGGCAAGTCATCTCACTCGGCGGCAAAATTGGCCACGCCTCCGGGCAGCTATTTGTCCATAGGAAGACCAACCGGCTATCTAAATGAATAGGGAGAGAGCTGTATCTCCATGTCCCGAGGTCTAAGGGACATAAAAACATATGTTTTGAAATCACGATGAAAATCAAACTATAATGGCTGAAAGGGTTTGATGGTTTGGTATCAAATTAACGTTTTAAAAGCCTGTTTCCTTACAGGCATCTTGGACTACTTCACGACAGTCTTCATTTACGGCAGCGAGACATCATCTTACGCTCACAGCAGAGACAGGAGTTTGCTCACAGTCAACTTTCCCAGATCATGCCACCATTTTGGATAAAGCATTACAAAATATATGTACACAAAGTAGTATAAACTGCTGATCATGTGTTTTAAAACGTGACCGCGTAGGACCAGCGAGATGATTGGAGCAACGGCACCAGAAGAGGCGGGACATGTGCAAACACCGGCCATCTTGGCGTTACGTAGTTTCCCAGCATGCATTTCAATGGGAGTGATATGTCTCCTCTTATTATAATGTCTCTGGTTTAACACACTGGGAACGTTGGGAACACTGACTGACTGCTGGTTTAACACACTGGGAACGTTGGGAACACTGACTGACTGCTGGTTAAACACACTGGGAACGTTGGGAACACTGACTGACTGCTGGTTTAACACACTGGGAACACTGACTGACTGCTGGTTTAACACACTGGGAACACTGACTGACTGCTGGTTTAACACACTGGGAACGTTGGGAACACTGACTGACTGCTGGTTTAACACACTGGGAACGTTGGGAACACTGACTGACTGCTGGTTAAACACACTGGGAACGTTGGGAACACTGACTGACTGCTGGTTTAACACACTGGGAACGTTGGGAACACTGACTGCCTGCTGGTTTAACACACTGGGAACGTTGGGAACACTGACTGACTGCTGCTTTAACACACTGGGAACGTTGGGAACACTGACTGACTGCTGGTTTAACACACTGGGAACGTTGGGAACACTGACTGACTGCTGGTTTAACACACTGGGAACGTTGGGAACACTGACTGACTGCTGGTTTAACACACTGGGAACGTTGGGAACACTGACTGACTGCTGGTTAAACATACTGGGAACATTGGGAACACTGACTGACTGCTGGTTTAACACACTGGGAACATTGGGAACACTGACTGACTGCTGGTTTAACACACTGGGAACATTGGGAACACTGACTGACTGCTGGTTTAACACACTGGGAACGTTGGGAACACTGACTGACTGCTGGTTTAACACACTGGGAACGTTGGGAACACTGACTGACTGCTGGTTTAACACACTGGGAACGTTGGGAACACTGACTGACTGCTGGTTTAACACACTGGGAACGTTGGGAACACTGACTGACTGCTGGTTTAACACACTGGGAACGTTGGGAACACTGACTGACTGCTGGTTTAACACACTGGGAACGTTGGGAACACTGACTGACTGCTGGTTTAACACACTGGGAACGTTGGGAACACTGACTGACTGCTGGTTTAACACACTGGGAACGTTGGGAACACTGACTGACTGCTGGTTTAACACACTGGGAACGTTGGGAACACTGACTGACTGCTGGTTTAACACACTGGGAACGTTGGGAACACTGACTGACTGCTGGTTTAACACACTGGGAACGTTGGGAACACTGACTGCCTGCTGGTTTAACACACTGGGAACGTTGGGAACACTGACTGCCTGCTGGTTTAACACACTGGGAACGTTGGGAACACTGACTGACTGCTGGTTTAACACACTGGGAACGTTGGGAACACTGACTGACTGCTGGTTTAACACACTGGGAACGTTGGGAACACTGACTGACTGCTGGTTTAACACACTGGGAACGTTGGGAACACTGACTGACTGCTGGTTTAACACACTGGGAACGTTGGGAACACTGACTGACTGCTGGTTTAACACACTGGGAACGTTGGGAACACTGACTGACTGCTGGTTTAACACACTGGGAACGTTGGGAACACTGACTGACTGCTGGTTTAACACACTGGGAACGTTGGGAACACTGACTGACTGCTGGTTTAACACACTGGGAACGTTGGGAACACTGACTGACTGCTGGTTTAACACACTGGGAACATTGGGAACACTGACTGCCTGCTGGTTTAACACACTGGGAACGTTGAGAACACTGACTGACTGCTGGTTTAACACACTGGGAACGTTGGGAACACTGACTGACTGCTGGTTTAACACACTGGGAACGTTGGGAACACTGACTGCCTGCTGGTTTAACACACTGGGAACGTTGGGAACACAGCCTGACTGCTGGTTTAACACACTGGGAACGTTGGGAACACTGACTGACTGCTGGTTTAACACACTGGGAACGTTGGGAACACTGACTGACTGATGGTTTAACACACTGGGAACGTTGGGAACACTGACTGACTGCTGGTTTAACACACTGGGAACGTTGGGAACACTGACTGACTGCTGGTTTAACACACTGGGAACGTTGGGAACACTGACTGACTGCTGGTTTAACACACTGGGAACGTTGGGAACACTGACTGACTGCTGGTTTAACACACTGGGAACGTTGGGAACACTGACTGACTGCTGGTTTAACACACTGGGAACATTGGGAACACTGACTGACTGCTGGTTTAACACACTGGGAACGTTGGGAACACCGACTGACTGCTGGTTTAACACACTGGGAACGTTGGGAACACTGACTGACTGCTGATGTTTTACCTCCTCGATGTTTCGTATCCAGTTCCTGATGTTGTCGAAGGATTTCTCGTTGGTGATGTCATAAACCAGCATGATGCCCTGCAACACAGAGAAGGAAACAGGAAGTGACACTGGCAGAGGAAGGGACATCAGTAAAGGAAGTGACCTCCGCAGAGGAAGTGAGGCTCACCATGGCTCCTCGGTAATAAGCGGTGGTGATGGTCCTGAACCTCTCCTGACCCGCCGTGTCCCTGCAGGAAACATTTACATCATCATCACAAATATACAGATTCATACTGGAACAAATCAAGATTTAACCGTTTGAGTTCAGTCACAGTTTAATGAATATGATTAATAATTATTAATCTTGAATAGTTTCCCAGGTAATGAATGTGTCTATAAAGGTTAGTAGGTTGTCAGTAAACCGTCAAAGGTGATGAATTTAGTGGTGGTGTTTAGCTCAGTGGGTAGAGCACGCCCCCCCCCCCCCCCCCGTGTGTTGAGGCTACAGTCCTCACTGCAGGCAACCCCGGTTTGAATCCCGCACCGAGCGGTCCTATCCTGCGTGTCATTCCCCCCTCTCTCTGCCTCCTGTTTCCTGTGTCTCTACACTAACCTGTACATTAAAGGCCCAAAAAATATACTAGAAGGTGATGAATTTAAACATCTTATTTGTCTTATCAACAAAATAAAACCCGGTTTATTGGACTAATGACCTAGCTAGCAGATCTAGCTAATATAACACATAAAATACATGTTATAAATATAAATTTAATGAATATGTCACGAACCACAGCGACTAACATTTAGTCAGAAAACTGTAAAAAATGTTTTGTTTTTGTTAAACTAGAGCTGCAATGATTAGTCAATTCATTGATTAGATGAGCGAGAATAAATTAATTAGCAACAGTCTTTATGAATTAACAATATTAACTCATAAACTTTACAGAAAAAGAAATCTTCATATTTAAAGTGTTGAAGCAGCAAATATTTCACATCTTTACTTGTAAAAATTATTTGAATGGATCAAAACATCTGTGGAATAATTTTCTGTTGAAATCCCGTCATGGCAACACTAATGAGACGGCGTCATGGTAACATTAATGAGACGGCGTCATGGCAACATTAATGAGATGGCGCCATGGCAACGTTAATGAGACAGCGTCATGGCAACATTAATGAGACGGCGTCATGGTAACATTAATGAGACGGCGTCATGGCAACATTAATGAGACGGCGTCATGGCAACACTAATGAGACGGCGTCATGGCAACATTAATGAGACGGCGTCATGGCAACATTAATGAGACGGCGTCATGGTAACATTAATGAGACGGCGTCATGGCAACATTGTCATGGTAACAGGAGCTGGTAGTATTTGTAGTCTTCCACCAAAGTGGCAGAAACAAAGTGGAAATAATTCATAAAGTAAAAGTTAAAGTAATGATGTCATACGATAAATAAACTGTACTTATAAAACACTTCTAGTCGTGATGACTCAGAGCTTTTACTCTACATGACTCATTCACTCATTCACTCACTGATAACAGGAGCTAACACACAGAGAGCTGCTCATCAGGAGGAAACTAACGTACACACACCGTTGGCATAGCAACCAGAGCAGTTTGGGGTTCAGTATTCTGCCCAAAAACACATCGACATGCAGACTGGAGGAGCCGGGAATCGAACC
>NC_070578.1:42563522-42571022 GCF_027409825.1 Scomber japonicus | reverse complement strand
TACTACAGTAAAGTACTAGTACCTCTAACTGTACTACAGTAAAGTACTAGTACCTCTAACTGTACTACAGTAAAGTACTAGTACCTCTGGCTGTACTACAGTAAAGTACTAGTACCTCTAACTGTACTGCAGTAAAGTACTAGTACCTCTAACTGTACTACAGTAAAGTACTAGTACCTCTGGCTGTGATATAAACAGATGTTCTCTTCGTCTCTCACCAGGAAGTGAAACCCGGTGCTGGTTGTTACGGAAACGAGCAGTAAAGCGGGTCAAACCCCCCCCCCCCCACGTTTCCTCGAACACAGCGTTTAATATTCATGTTATGTATTTTCTTCCCAGCAGCTGCTTCTACGACTCACAGATGATGACTGTTTATCACATCAGACAGAGACAGTAAATATAATATTATAACTCTGCTCACATTCAAACATCATGAACTCACATTTTAACTGTTTAACACTTTATAAACTAAATATGAATTCATGCTGGAGATAATTACCCAGCATGCATTGTAAAAGTAAGATGCAACTCACTGTTTTAATTATCTCCATTAATAAATTAATTATTGGTTTCCATGGTGACATCAAACCATTAATTAATTATCAGCAAGGTTACGGTTTAGGACAGATGGGTGGAGTGAGACAGCTCAGTGACATTTAGACTGAAAGTTACAGGACAGGAAACACACACACACACACACACAGACACACAGACACACAGACACACACACACACACACACACACACACACACACACACACACACACACACTCGGAGGTCAGCTGACCCTCACGAGACTCCCGGCAGCGAGGTGACAGAGCGTCCTCTGTCCGGCCACAGCAGCAGAGGATTGTGGGAGTTCATTTAACATTCAGCTGGAAACCAGTAAAGACTCTTCATCATCATCATCATCATCATCATCATCATCATCATCATCATCGTCCCAGTGAAACCAGTCCAGTCATGAATCACAGTCAGCGTGATCACGTCTCTGATTATCAACGCAGGAGATTCATCAGCAAGTAGTGTGTCAGTCATTTGCTCTCTCACACACACACACACACACACACACACACACACACACACACACACACACACACACACACACACACACACACACACACACACACACACACAGCGTCACAGTGAGCTTCTGTCTTCCTGATGGAAACAGGAAGTGGGAACTGTCTTCTTCTGTCTACACAATGTCACTGTGTGTGTGTGTGTGTGTGTGTGTGTGTGTGTGTGTGTCTTCCTGACCCACACAACGTCATACATACAATATGACCTTTGACCCCTCCTCCCCCTCCCCCACAGTAAACAGGCTGTTCAGCTCTCTGAATTAAACTTTAAGTGTTTCTTCTTCTTCTTCATTATTGAGACAAACAGGAAGTACTCAGAAACTACAAATACAACATAAAGATCTTCCTGAAGTAAAAGAACAGAAGAAGAAACACATTTTTCAACATGTAGGACTTCTATACTACAGTTCCCATGATGCATCACAGCAGCATCTCTCCTGTTAACAACATGAAGCTTCAGTCTGACTTATTGATCCGTTACCCCCCCTCTCTCTCTGTCTCTCTCTGTCTCTCTCTCTCTCTCTCTCTGTCTGTCTCTCTCTCTCTGTCTCTCTTTCTGTCTCTCTCTCTCTGTCTCTCTTTCTGTCTCTCTCTCTTTCTGTCTCTCTTTCTCTCTTTCTGTCTCTCTTTCTCTCTCTCTGTCTCTGTCTCTCTCTCTCTCTCTCTCTCTGTCTCTCTTTCTGTCTCTCTCTCTCTGTCTCTCTTTCTCTCTTTCTGTCTCTCTTTCTCTCTCTCTCTCTCTCTCTCTGTCTCTCTTTCTGTCTCTCTCTCTCTGTCTCTCTTTCTCTCTTTCTGTCTCTCTTTCTCTCTCTCTCTCTCTCTCTCTCTCTCTCTCTCTCTCTCTCTGTCTCTCTTTCTGTCTCTCTCTCTCTGTCTCTCTCTCTCTGTCTCTCTTTCTGTCTCTCTCTCTTTCTGTCTCTCTCTCTCTCTCTCTCTCTCTCTCTCTCTCTGAGTGAGCGGACGTGTGAGCGTGTGAGAGCGTGTTTGTTGCGAGAGTTTCTTTTCAAATCTCTTTATTTTATGGTTTGTTTTGGTTTTTTTTTCCTTGATTTATCAGTTTATTTCTAGTTTATCTTATTAGTTTTCACTTGGTTGGGGTTTGTGGGGTTTACGGGCTTTGGGGGGGTTTCTGTGGGGAGTGTGGTGGTGAGCATGCCGGCCCAAAACGCCGGCGTGTCTGTTGGCTCCGGCCTGGAGAAGCTGACTCGTCGGCATGCCATCAAGATGGTTCCGACGATCAGCTGCTCGGTGGAGGAGTGCAGTCTGGCGGTAGGTGAGCTGGTCGGGTACGCGAGCGTGAGGTCGGCCTCCCGGATGAATAGTGCGGTGGTGATCTTCCTGGACAGCGTTGAGAAGGTGAACCAGGTGGTAGAGAGCGGGGTTGTGGTTCAAGGGACCTTCATCCCCGTTCTCTCCCTGGTGAGCCCTGCCAGGAAGATCATCATCTCTAATGTCCCTCCGTTCATAAGGAACGAGGTATTGGAGAAGGAGCTGGCCCGACACGGTCAGCTCCTCTCTCCCATTAAGCTGATACCGATGAGCTGTAGATCACCTCACCTGAAGCACGTGGTGTCTTTCAGACGTCAAGTGCTAATGATTATGAAAAGTCCAGAGGAATTAAATCTAGCTCTGAAGTTCAAAATCGAAAACTTTGATTACACTGTCCACGTTACATCTGGAAATATGAAATGTTTTCGATGCGGAACGGAGGGACATCTCATCCGGGAGTGCCCGAGGCGAGACGCTGGGGATCGGCGGGCTTCCGCCGGCGGAGCCGGGCCGGCTTCCGCCGGCGGGGCTCCGGTCTCCGCGGGGGGAGCCGGGCCGGCTCCTGCCGGCGGGGCTGCGGTCTCCGCGGGGGGAGCCGGGCCGGCTCTTGCCGGCGGGGCTGCGGTCTCCGCGGGGGGAGCCGGGCCGGCTCCTGCCGGCGGGGCTGCGGTCTCCGCCGGGGGAGCCGGGCCGGCTCCTGCCGGCGGGGCTCCGACCTCCGACAGCGTTGCCGGGCTGGCCGCTGCCGTTTCTGCCGGTGGGACGTCGGCCACTGCCGGTGATGCCGCGTTGGTCTCTGGCTGCCCGGTTGAACCGGGGGCCGGACCTGCGGTGCTGCCGGATCCTGTGGTGGAGGTCGCGCCGAGCACTCATTGTCCGGAGCCACAGACGCGGGTCGAAAGGGTCGCAGCTCACAACGTGATGGACACACAGGTGACAAACACACAGGTGGAGGGCACGCGGTGTATGAATAATACAGATAGTGGGGAGATGGAGATAGGAGGGTTGGTGGTAGAGACAGCCAGGGTGGCAGCAGTGTTGGAGGAAGTTGAGGAGGATGATGATGATGGTGTGATTGATGATGAACTGTTAAAACTTGCTTCAAAAAGAAAATTTGTTGAAACTAGACAGAGCCGTAACAAAGCAAAAAAGGCTTCAAAGGACAGGGAACTTTCTCAGTCCCAGGGACAGGAGAGTCTTTTTGACAGTGATGATGAAGAGGAAGACGAGGGTGGAAAAACATGCATTGAGAATGCCTATAGTGCGGCAAGCATTAAAAAGTTCCTACAGGATACAAAGGGGGTAAAGGGGGTACAGGTGGAAAATTTTTTCCCTGACCTTGAACTGTTTTTAGAATCTATCCGGTTCTATATAAGAAAGCCGAATGAGCCTGGACAGCCAGGTTTCTCAGATCCAGAGGTTCACAGGCTAAGAAAATGGGTCACTAGGGTCAATCTCCTGCTCACTGATGATGACTAAGTGTGTTTTTTTGTTTTTTCTCAACCTTTTGTTGTTATCATTGTATTGTTTTTACTTCATTTTAACCATGTGCAATTTTAAAATAGGCACATTGAATATAAATGGAGCAAGAAATGATGTCAAGAGAGCCTCTGTCTATAGTTTAATTAATGTTAAAAGATTAGATGTCACTTTTATCCAGGAAACCCACAGCACTGTGGATAATGAAGGGGACTGGAGAAGGGAGTGGAACGGGCAGGTTTATTTTAGCAATAAAAGTAGCAACAGTGGTGGAGTTGGAGTTCTCTTCTCCAGAGATTTTAACCCAGTATCTGTTGATGTGGAGGACATTATGGCCGGCCATATCTTGAAAATTAACGCAGAGTTTGAAAGAGTCAAAATGGTTTTTGTATGTGTGTATGCTCCATCAGCAGGCACAGAGAGATTGATTTTTTTAAACATCTTAGATGGTGTAATTCAGAGGTGTAGCAGGGAGGAGTATTTAGTGATTGGGGGTGATTTTAACTGCACTGTAAACCCCATTTTAGATCGAAATCATTCTGAACCCCACGCTGCCTCACAAAAACAGTTAAAGAAGTCAATTGAAACACATGAGCTTTCTGATGTATGGAGAAATTTTAACAGTAATACCCGGCAGTATACCTGGCTCCACACAAGAGATGGTCTTCTGTCGATGTCCAGGCTCGATAGATTTTACTGTTTTAAACATCATTTAAGTATTTTTAGAAGTTCTGAAATAGTACCAGTTGGTTTTACAGATCATCAGTTAGTTGAGTGTTGTATTTTTATTAACAATGTCAAGTGTAGAAGTGCATATTGGCATTTTAACACAGCACTTTTATCTGACAATGGTTTTAGTAAAGCTTTTACTGTGTTTTGGAATGATTTTAGGATGACAAAGTCCAGTTTTAATTCGCTGCAGCAGTGGTGGGACATAGGGAAAAGTCAAATCAAATCTCTGTGCTTGCAGTACACTCTCAACGTCTCCAGAGACTTGGCAAGGTCTATCAGAGATCTGGAGAGAGACATGGTGGAGTTACAAGAGTTAGCAGACTCCACAGGAGAAAGAGGACATGTTGAAGTCTTCAAGGCTAAAAAGCGTATGCTAGCTGACTTACTGGGTGTGCCTGCCAGGGGTGCTGTGGTACGCAGTAGGTTTCAACATGTGGCCATGATGGATGCTCCCTCTCACTTTTTCTTTGGGCTTGAGAGGAAGAATGGGCAGAGAAGGTTGATGCACAGTCTGCTTTCTAGTGATGGACAGCTGCTCCAAGAGACAGCAGCCATCCGTAAGTATGCAACAAGCTTCTATGAAGATCTGTTTAATTGTGAATACACTGAGAAGCCAGATGAGTTGCTGTCTTTCTTGGGTGGTCTGCCACAAGTATCAGCAGAAGCCAATAAATGTCTAGAAGCTGACATCTCTCAGGAAGAGCTCTTAGAGGCGCTGCAGAGCCTGAGGCCTGGAAAAGCGCCAGGCATAGACGGCCTGCCTGCTGACTTCTACAAAGCTTTCTGGTCTGTCTTAGGTGGGGATCTGCTCGATGTGCTCAGGGACAGTCTGCTGAAGGGCAGGCTGCCCCTGAGTTGCAGAAGAGCAGTCCTCACCCTCCTTCCAAAAAACGGTGATCTGCGTAACTTGAAAAACTGGCGACCGGTGGCCCTTCTCTGCACTGACTACAAACTCCTCTCCAAGGTCTTGGCTAATAGGGTTAGGAAAGTGATGGAGCAGCTGATCCATGTAGACCAGACCTACTGCGTACCAGGCAGGCTCATCACAGATAATGTCCATTTAATTCGTGATGTTTTGAACCTCTCAAGTTCATTGGGTACAAAACTGGGTCTGGTTTCTTTAGACCAAGAAAAAGCATTTGATAGGGTTGAACACCACTATCTCTGGCAAACACTGAAGGGTTTTGGGTTCAGCTCAGGTCTTATTGCTAAGATTCAAGCCTTGTATGGAGACGTTGAGAGTGTTTTAAAGATTAACGGTGGTTTGAGTGCTCCTTTTAAAGTAAAGAGAGGTGTCAGGCAGGGTTGTCCTCTTTCAGGGATGTTGTACTCCCTGGCCATTGAGCCTCTCCTCCACAAACTAAGACATGGTCTTTCTGGTTTTAACATTCCAAACGGTAGCTCAGTTTTTAAGTTGTCTGCTTATGCGGATGATTTGATTTTAGCTGTTCAAAATCAGACTGATGTCAAGTTTTTAACTACCACTGTTCAGAGTTTTGGTGAAGTTTCTTCAGCCAAAGTTAATTGGAGTAAAAGTGAAGCTCTGAGGGTGGGACACGAGCTGCAGGAGGTCAAACTGCCTGGTGGGCTTACCTGGAAGGAAGGGGGGCTAAAGTATCTGGGAGTTCACCTAGGAGATCCAGATACTGTTAAAAAAAACTGGGACAATGTTTTGGAGAAAGTGGAGGGGAGACTCAGACAGTGGAGGTGGATCTTTCCAAAGATGTCCTTTAGAGGCCGTGTTTTGATAATTAATAATCTCGCTGCGTCTATGTTGTGGCATCGGCTCTCCTGTGTGGACCCTCCTCAGACCCTGCTGGCCAAAATTCAAACAATTATAGTGGACTGTTTCTGGGACCGTCTCCACTGGGTCCCGCAGAGTGTCCTCTTCCTCCCCAGAGAAGAAGGGGGGCAGGGTCTCGTACATCTGGCCGGCAGGGGGGCTGCTTTCCGGATACAGTTTATACAGCGGCTGCTGACTGGACCCACGGACCTGGTGTGGAGGTCGGTGGCTCGGGCTGTTATGGCTCAAGGTTGGGGACTGGGACTACAGGAATCCCTTTTTTTAATGGATTTTAGAAGACAGAACCTGGCGACTTTTCCAGAATTTTATCAGAGCCTTTTTAGAACTTGGGGACTTTTTAAAAAGGAGAGGATACGGTCTGGTTCTTCGCTGTTTTGGATTTTAAAGGAACCCATCGTGTTTGGGACTCGCTTTGATGTGAGCCGGACTATGGGACCCTCTGTTGCACAGAAGTTTCTTGCTGCACGCGTCACTTTATTGGGTCAGGTGATGGATCTGTGTGGTCCACACTTGGAGGATGCTGCTGCCCTCTGTGCTGCTGTGGGGGTCACCTCAGTGAGGCTCATCCGGAACATGTTGGGGGTCTGGAGGAACCAGCTCTCCACGGATGAACTGCTTATTGCCTCCCAATCTAACAGTCCAGCTATCAGTGACTCTGAACCTTTTCCAGTAGAGAGTCTGGCTCTGGATTTTAAAGACTGTACTGGTTGGTTTTTAAAGCATGGTGTGTCTGACCTCATACCTCTCTCTACCTCAACAGGGAAAACAATGTACAGAGTCTTGGTGAAAACTTTAAATAAGGAAAAGTTAAAAGGTCGGGCTGACACACCATGGAGGGCTCACCTGGGGTTAGACCCAGGAGTGGAGCCTTCATGGAGAGCACTTTATAAACCACCGTTAACTAAAAGAGTTGGAGACTTACAGTGGAGAGTCCTACATGGGGCTGTCGCTGTCAATGGGTTTGTGTCTGTTTTAAATCCAAATGTTGATGACAAGTGTCCTTTCTGTCCTCTCAGGGAAACAGTGTTTCATTGTTTTTTAGACTGCAGCAGGCTGCAAGCTCTTTTTGTGTTCTTACAGAGGCTCTTCTGTATGTTTGGAGTGGTTTTTAACAAACATATGTTTATTTTGGGTT
>NC_070578.1:42323522-42556022 GCF_027409825.1 Scomber japonicus | reverse complement strand
TTATGAGCTTTTATTTTGAAGTCTGATCCGTTGTGGTTTCCGGTCTGTGTCCAACAGCTTGACGCATCCAGGAAACAAGGGGGTGTGGCTTCATCCTTAGGGAGGGGCGGGAAGTTACTGTCAGACTAAAACTCACGTGATGAGTTGATGTTAAAAAATATTCATCAGTAAAGAAACATTCCAACATTTCTGTAAATCCAGAAGTGGAAAAAGTAATCGGATACTTTACTGTAGTAAAAGTACCAGTAGAGCAAAGTAAGAATACTTCATTACTAGTAAAAGTCCTGCAAGAAAAATCCTACTACAGTAAAAGTACTGCAGTATTATGAGTGATGTAGTATGCAGTATTACAGTAAAAGTACTGCAGTATTATAGTGATGTAGTATGCAGTATTACAGTAAAAGTACTGCAGTATTATAGTGATGTAGTATGCAGTATTACAGTAAAGTACTTCGGTATTATGAGTGATGTAGTATGCAGTATTACAGTAAAAGTACTGCAGTATTATGAGTGACATAGTATGCAGTATTACAGTAAAGTACTGCAGTATTGAGTGATGTAGTATGCAGTATTACAGTAAAAGTACTGCAGTATTATGAGTGATGCAGTTAAAGTATTGATAAATGATTAATGGGAGATGAAAGAAGAAAAAACAAAGTTCTGATACACAAATGTGTTTTCAGTTTTTGGACTTTTTGTCTAATCTTTGATTTTTGCTGAAATATTGGATCATTTGAACATTTATTGAAATGAAAGCATGTGAGAAGTTTAGAGGGAAAAATGTGAGTCTGAGACAGATCTGCTTCACAGTGCAGAGTGTTTGATGTTTGATTTCAGCAGCTGATCTTCAGTCAGCAGAGTTTCTGTCCACAGAGAGACTCTCCCTCCTACAGAGGAACCAGAGAGACTCTCCCTCCTACAGAGGAACCAGAGAGACTCTCCCTCCTACAGAGGAACCAGAGAGACTCTCCCTCCTACAGAGGACACAGAGAGACTGAGGAATCAGGCCAGACTCCAAACCCAGCATACAGAGGTTCAGTGAATGTGGTGTTGAAGGTGTGGAGGTGGATCAGTGTGCCAGAGGAGACTCTGTAGAAGGACAGAGTGCCAGCAGGACAGTCCACATACACTGCTACTCTGTTAGAGACAGAGGAGGAGGAGGAGATGGAGGAAGAGGAGGAGGAGGAGGAGATGGAGGAGGAAGAGGAGGAGATGGGTGTTTGTCTGTTATTGTGCCAGACAGAGTAACGACCATCCTCAGAGCACTGCAAACTCCAGGACTGATCGTTAAGTCCAAACCAACAGTCAGCTCTGCCTCCTTTCCTGCTTATTCTTCTGTAACTCACTGATATATAAACCTTTCCTCTGTACTCGACCTCCCAGTAACAGCGACCAGTCAGAACATTTCTACACAGCAGCTGAGGACAGAAGTCAAATCTGTCTGGATGATCAGGATATGACTGAATCTGATACACATATGTCACCTTCCTGTTGTTGTCAGACAGCTTTTGGAATCTGTGTGCAGTGTTTGGATCCAGTTCCAGTTCACAAGCATCTGATGGAGAGAACGAGACACAATACAGCTGCAGTTATTGATCTATCATCTGTTTGATGATGATGTCATCTTCATCCTCAGTAGGATGTCACAGACAGACAGACAGACAGACAGACAGACACAGACAGACACACACACACACACACACACACACACACACAGACAGACAGACGCACACACACACACACACATCATGATACAGGTTGATGGTCTACCTGCTGGGAATTTCTGCCTGACGCACCTCCACCGGTGCCTTTAATGCAGGTGTGCTCCTAACAAAACAAAAACACCTCTGAGGGCCTAAGCGGGTCATCAGCTGGGGACCACCAGTCATAGATGTTTCGCTCCTTTAACCCCAGTATATCTCCTGGTGGCGGAGCAATGGCAGGGATCTCTCCCTGCCACCCCCTGCTGACGCCCTAGGTGTTGTTCGGTCCCCAACTCCTATGCTTCCTCCTTAGCCACAGCCAGAAGCTGCCTCTCTCTGCCTCCTCAGCCAGTTCTTTGACGGCTTTCCGCTGTTCCCCTCCTATGCATCCCATGTCACGGAGTAGGCGAGCAGTTGAGGAGCCGACAAACCCCCGACACCCCACTTCTACAGGGCACGTGATGGCCTACCAGCCTGCCTCCTTGCACCCTGCCGCCAGGTCAGCATACTTAGCCCGCTTCCGCTCGTTGGCAGCCTCTATACCCTCCTCCCACGGGACAGTGAGCTCCACCAGCAGGACCGTCCTGCGAGCCTCTGACCACATAACTAGGTCCGGCTGGAGCGATGTTTCAACAATTTCCCTGGGAGGAGTTTTGCTGTATGTCTCTGCCGGGGGGGGGGGGTTCATTTTCTCTCCAGCCCTCGCGAACAGGATGGGATGTCTCGCTGAAGCGGAAGGTCTGCTGTTTGCCTCCTGTCCGCACGACTCTGCCACCTCTGCCAGTTTCCTCAGCACAAGATCGTGTCGCCACCTGTATTGGCCTTGTGACAACGCTGTCTTGCAGCCCGACAGGATGTGCTGGAGGCTAGCATTGACCTTGTCACACAGGGGACAGGTCTCTTCGGTACCGAACCATTGGTGGAGGTTTCGGGGACAAGGTAGGGTGTCGTATGTGGCTCTGATCAGGAAACTGAGCCTTGCCTGGGGGATTTTCCACAGGTCAGACCTGTGGAAAAGACCTCCCTGCCGGCTCTGAGACACCACCTTGATGTTGAGGCGTTCCTGCTCAGACCTTGCCACTTCAGCCACCACCATGGCTTTCCGCTCCTCCTTGGAGGCCTTCGACCAGAACAAGGGGGTCTCGCCCCTCCCAAGGCCTGCTCGACCTTCCTGGACTCTGCGACTACCTCCTGGTGCTTCAGCCTGCCGATTGCCCTGTCGACCTCTTCCAGGGCTTTCCACTTCATTCCTGTTCTCACCTGGGTGCCCGCTGCTCTCACCAGCTGGTCAGAGGATTCCCTCAGCTCCAGCACCATCCGTGCCTTCTCCTGCTTGTATCCCAAACTGATGGATCGAAGTGGCAATTGCAGCGTGGTCCTGCCGAAAAGGCCTACATCTGAGAGGCATCTCGGCAGCCCCAGCCATTTCCTGATGAACGAGTTTGCCAGCCCGTCCATCTTGCTTGCCACTGAGGAGGGGAGGTCGCACATCTTCAGAGGCCACATCACCCTTGGGTACCGTATGAACTGGTAACTCCATACTTTGTACTTGCCAGGTAGCTGGCTCTGGTTGATCTTAGCCAAGCCATCTGCGATCTGCTTCCTCACCATCTCCCCCACATGCCTGTCCGAGAGCTCTGCTGTGTAGGTCCGACTCAGGCTACGGAAGGGTTGACTCGCCAGCAGCGGGATCTTGTCACCGCCTGCGACAAAGATGGTTTGGTCACTTCTGATCCCTTTCCTGAGGGACAGACTACGCGATTTGGAGGGTTTGATCTTCATCCTTGCCCAACCCACAAGCTCGTCAATCCTCTTCAGCAGTCTTGATGTGCACGCTGCTGTCTTGAGAATGGAGGTGATGTCATCCATGTAGCCTCTCACTGGTGGTAGCCTTTGACCTGATGGCAGTTTCACTCCTCCGACCATCTCCCTTGCCCCAATGAGGATGATCTTGAAGGCTGCAACGAACAGAATGGGAGAGATTGAACATCCCATGGCAATACCCACTTCCAGCTGTTGCCATCCTGTTGTGAAGTCCTGATGGGTGCAGCACATCTGGAGGTCTTTGAAGGACTTGGCTACCAGAGCTCTGATGCAGACCGGGACGTGGAAGAAGTCCAAGGCAAACTCAATCAGTTGGTGGGGGACGGACCCATACGCGTTGGCAAGGTCCAGCCACACAAACACATACATACAGATACATACAGATACACACACACACACACACACACACACACACACACACACACACACACACACACACACACACACACACACACAGACAGACAGATAGATAGATAGATAGATAGATAGATAGATAGATAGATAGATAGATAGACTGTAGCTGTATAACTGTACAGATATTTAATGTTTTATGACTTTTTATTTATTGAGTTCTTTTATTTTTTGTGGTGTTTTTGTTGTTCTGTTCTGGTTGTTAGTCTGAAAGTTGACTTTATGCTTCTTGTCCCCCCTGTTTATTTATGTTTGTTTTCAATTCTTGTTTTTTACCACAATAAAATAAAAAATAAAGATAAAAGCAGACTTACTCTTCCTCAGACCTGGTGTCAACCATTGGACTCCAGCAGGCTGCAGGCTGAAACCGTGATAGAATCTAATCAGGTTTAACTTTCAACATTTACAGCAAAATTCAGTTAGAAAGAAGAAAAAGTCAAAGATTCAGTTGAGATCTGTGATCAGCCCTGACAGAGAAAATGTTTCCAGCTCTTCCTCCTCTATCACACAATGTCTGACCATACCTGAGAGTGTCCACCTGTCTGACCATACCTGAGAGTGTCCATCTGTCTGTCCATACCTGAGAGTGCTCATCTTTCTGTCCCTACCTGAGAGTGTCCATCTGACTGTCCATACCTGAGAGTGTCCACCTGTCTGTCCGTACCTGAGAGTGTCCACCTATCTGTCCATACCTGAGAGTGTCCACCTGTCTGTCCATACCTGAGAGTGTCCACCTGTCTGTCCATACCTGAGAGTGTCCAGTCTCCAGTGTGGATCCTCCAGTCCAGCAGACAGAAGCTTCTCTCCTGAGGCTCCTGGATGATTGTAGCTCAGGTCCAGCTCTCTCAGATGGGAGGGGTTGGCACTCAGAGCTGAGGCCAGAGAAGCACAGCCGTCCTCTGTGATCAGACATCCTGACAGACTGAACACACACAACAGTTCATCTAATGAGCTTAAAAACATTCTCAACTCAATAAACATTTCATATTTATATTTGTCAGTAACATTTTATTTGTAATATTTTCCAAATAATGTAAAATGCAAACACAATCATGTGCAACATTTCCTGAGCAAAAAATATACTTTGTATGTTCACCTGCATGTAAAGGACATGACAGCAATCCTATGTGGTATATTTTCTGTTATTAATTCGATTATACTAGATTTTCACGACATTATGCACACTGAGTCTACATTGAAGATTAGATAACAGAACATATATCTACATACATGTAGATGTAACTCACATGTTGGCATGAAAGGTATACTACTAACTAAAGTGAAGCCAAAATATTATTTTAAATATGTAGTCATAAGAAGGACCTGAGAGTTTCCAGTCCGCAGTGTGGACTCTCCAGTCCAACAGAAAGCTGCTTTACTCCTGAATTCTGCAGGTTGTTGTTACTCAGGTCCAGCTCTCTCAGATGACAGGGGTTGGCACTCAGAGCTGAGGCCAGAGAAGCACAGCCTTCCTCTGTGATCAGACATCCTGACAGACTGAACACACACAAGACTTCATCTAATGAGCTTAAAAACATTCTCAACTCAAACATTTTTTCCCCTTTAGGCCTTTATGTTTACACTCAGCGCCCCCTGCTGTATGTTGGTGTCATTCAGATACATTTCAGGTTAGTAGAAGGAGAGAAAGCACATGTTGCTGCTGGAGGCTGAAACTGCTGAAGCTCAGAGTTTGATGTGATCTGATCTGATGCCATTCTGTCCAAATATCACTTCATATACACAGTAATGAAAATAACCTGAGAGTTTCCAGTCCACAGTGTGGACTCTCCAGTCCAGCAGAAAGCTGATTCACTCCTGAATCCTGCAGGTCGTTGTTACTCAGGTCCAGATCTCTCAGACTAGAGGACTGGGAGCTGAGAACTGAGGACAGAGCTGCACAGCTTCTCTCTGAGAGGTTACAGTCAGTCAACCTGGAGAAGAATCAGCAGAACAAAATAAAATAATGGCATTAATTTTCTTCTTTGAGCAAAGATTACAGGTTCATATGTAGGAATCAGAAATTCTTTCTCATTAAAGACACTGGTGACCATTAAGTGAGCTGCAGTCAACATCCTGTTGATCACACTCCATCATCACATCGACTGTATGTGATGTTTGTTTCCTCACTTACAATTCAGATAATAAAACAAAAGATCTCTAACGTGTTTCTGCAAAACATCTCTCACTCCCAGTCCGTCTGTTTGTTTACAAGCAAATACACACAAAGAGGCTCCTGCTGCTCTGTGGCCTGACCGTTGAGAGCCAATCCAATGCACAACCTGAAACATTATACATTAATCAACCATCCAAATCTGCACCATGAACTGCAAACTTTGTTTACCAACCATAAGCACCAGTAGGCTCAGCATGCTGTGGTCAGGAGCAAAAGGCTGTGTGTTTTTAATGTGTGCTTATTACTTCCTTTTGACTATCAACAGAACAAACAAACAAGGTTAACTGTGTCCTGCTTTCACCCTGAAGCTTGTTTTCTGCTCCTTTGTTGAGGAAATAATGTTTCAGCTGTTAGTTCTCAGGAGGTGAAGACTTGTCATTGTGGGGGTGTTTTGTTGTGAAATGTGTTGTGGTTGATGGTGGAAGCTAGCTGTCTCATTAGCTGGAGAGCTAATATCTGCAGGTTGTTTCTACTCAGATTGGACTGTTGTTGTTGTTGTGTTAGATGCTGCTGGTTTGTTGATGTCAGTGGGACAGAGGCAAGGCTGCACCAAGGAGCACCAAAAAACATCACATCTGTTGGATTTTGTGTCTGAGTCTAACACATAGAAATCAGTCCACAGGCTGATATACCCAACTGAGAAAGTCGGGGAAGATCAAATTTTTTAAATTCCATGACAACCTGTTCACTCAAAAAAGATCGTTCTTCATAATTCTTACATATAGAATCTTTAAATGATGTTAATCTAAATAGTAATGTGCAGGGAAGAAGCCAGATGATGTAAATATGGGGTTGTATGTAATTTGTTCTGTATCTGTTTCATCATTCTGAAATTATAACACTCCTGCCACTTAAAAAAGGCCAAAATATTCTGATGACTTTACTAACCTTGAAACTTTAGGGAATTTACAAAAAGTTATTTTAAAAACATTTGCGTCTGTAGCTCAAGAAGCCCCCCATCACCCCCTGCTCAGTCTATAGTTCTGTGTGCACCTACAGAGCTTTGTTGGAGGCTTTGACCACTGGCAGCAGCCTCAGAAGAGCCTCCTCTGAAGCAGAGTATTTCTTCAGGTCAAACACATACAGATTTGTTTCTGATGACAGTAAGATGAAGACCAGAGCTGACCACTGAGCAGGAGACAGTTTATCTGTGGAGAGACTTCCTGATCTCAGGGACTGTTGGATCTCCTCCACTAGAGAACCATCATTCAGTTCATTCAGACAGTGGAACAGATTGATGCTTCTCTCTGCAGACACATTCTCACTGATCTTCTTCTTGATGTACTGGACTGTTTTCTGATTGGTCTGTGAGCTACTTCCTGTCTGAGTCAGCAGACCTCGTAGGAGAGGCTGATTGGTCTGCAGTGAAAGACCCAGGAGGAAGCGGAGGAACAAGTCCAGGTGTCCATTTGGACTCTTTAAGGCCTCGTCCACAGCACTCTGGTAGAAACGTAGTGATTTGTCTTTAAAGACTTTAGACCACCAGGATGTTGTTTGTTCTGCCAGCAGATTGACTCCAGACTTTATGAATGTCAGATGGACATGAAGAGCAGCCAGAAACTCCTGAACACTGAGATGGACGAAGCAGAACACCTTGTCCTGGTACAGCCCTATCTCCTCTTTAAAGACCTGTGTGAACACTCCTGAGTACACTGAGGCTGCTCTGATATCGATGCCACACTCTGTCAGGTCTGATTCATAGAAGATCAGGTTGCCTTTCTGCAGCTGCTCAAAAGCCAGTTTCCCCAGAGACTCAATCATCTTCCTGCTCTCTGGACTCCAGTGTGGATCTGTCTCAGCTCCTCCATCATACTTCACTTTCTTCAGTTTGGACTGAATCACCAGGAAGTGGATGTACATCTCAGTCAGGGTCTTGGGCAGCTCTCCTCCCTCTCTGCTTTTCAACACATCCTCCAGAACTGTAGCAGTGATCCAGCAGAAGACTGGGATGTGGCACATGATGTGGAGGCTTCGTGATGTCTTGATGTGGGAGATGATGGTGCTGGCCTGCTCCTCATCTCTGAATCTCTTCCTGAAGTACTCCTCCTTCTGTGGGTCAGTGAACCCTCTGACCTCTGTCACCATGCCGACACACTCAGGAGGGATCTGATTGGCTGCTGCAGGTCGTGTGGTTATCCAGAGGCGAGCAGAGGGAAGCAGTTTCCCCCTGATGAGGTTTGTCAGCAGCACATCCACTGAGGTGGACTCTGTAACATCAGTCAGGATCTCAGTGTTGTGGAAGTCCAGAGGAAGTCGACACTCATCCAGACCGTCAAAGATGAACACAACCTGGAACTCTTCAAACCTGCAGATTCCTGCTTCTTTGGTTTCAGTAAAGAAGTGATGAACAAGTTCCACCAAGCTGTACCTTTTCTCTTTCACCACATTCAGCTCTCTGAAAGTGAATGGAAATGTGAAGTGTATGTCCTGGTTGGCTTTGTCTTCAGCCCAGTCCAGAGTGAACTTCTGTGTTAAGACTGTTTTCCCAATGCCAGCCACTCCCTTTGTCATCACTGTTCTGATTGGTTCATCTCTTCCAGGTGAGGCTTTAAAGATGTCTTCATGTCTGATTGTTGTTTCTGGTCTGTCTGGTTTCCTGGATGCTGTTTCAATCTGTCTGACCTCATGTTCCTCATTGACCTCTGCAGTCCCTCCCTCTGTGATGTAGAGCGGTGTGTAGATCTGATTCAGAAGGGTTGGGTTTCCTGCTTTAGCGATCCCCTCAAACAGACACTGGAACTTCTTCTCCAGGTTAGACTTGAGTTTACGTCGACACTTTGCAGCACCAGCTCCTGAATGAACAAACAACAAATGAAATCAGTGAGTGGATCCTACAGAAAGTCTAGAAATCTGAACATGTAAGTGTGTCTGTGTAGTTTTTCCTCCTCCATCAGTTTTATTCAGCTCATCAGTGGAGGACAAACAGCCTCTGATCTGATGCAGATGTGTGCAGCATATTTACAGCAGAGTTTGAAATATAAACCTCTCCCATGTTGCCTCCATTTCCTCTCCATCATGTTAAATCTGTTAAAATCCTCTTACTGCTCTGCAGACGCTCAGCCAGCTCCTCCTGCTTCATTCTCCTCAGGAAGTGCACTGTGATCTTCAGAAATGCCTCTCTGCTGCTCCTCCTCTGCTCTTCCTCCTCACCGTCCAACACCTCCTCATCCTCACTCTGACTCTCTAAGCATTCTGGGTAACCTGGACTCAGACCCCTCTGGACTCTCTTCAGCTCGTTCTTCACAAAAGTGACGATGGTCTCCTCCAGCAGCTGGAACAGAAAGATAAAGTGAACATTTCATTTAAACTGGTAGAACACAACATGTGATTCATGTGTCAGTCTGAAGGCCTGCTGGTCTAAACAGAGCAGCATGGACACTGTTAGGACCTGAATGCTACTTTAGTATTTCATCTGTGGTTGATGGAGTTAGATGAAAAATTAGTACTTTAAATATGATGTTTTATTAAAACTAGGCCACCTATGTAATAAAAACGTGCAATTATTTTTTAAGATACTGCTCTTAAGGCAAAATCCTACAACAATCAGAATGAATTGCACGTCTCGTCCAATCAGACTGACTGTAGCCTGCTGATGGGTTGTTGAAGAAACAAACAGTGTGCTGGAGTCAGTTATGTGGACCATTGTAAACTTACGAGGGCTGTATGGTGCTGGATGCAGACACAAGTTACACATAGGTTGACACAGTAACTGTTGCTCTGTTCTCCATTCAGAATTGGAATAGTCTGACATAATATTCTGTCAGGAAACAAAGTCAGGTTTACCAAAGCTCCTGTGGTTGTTGCTTCCTCCTTCACACTCCACTTCCACAGCGCAATATTCAGCCTCATAACATGAAACTAGTTGATGCTGATAATTTGAAAAGCAATCTTAGTCTGGTTTTTAAGTTTATTTATTTAATTAAAATCATTACTTTCATTCATGTTTTAGCCTGTTCTAGTACTTGGTAGATTTTATTTGATCATTCTTTTATCTTTATCTTTGTTTTCCTACCTTACATTTCTGGCTTTACTCACTTTACTTAGTGTTGTTGTGTTTACTTAATATTATCTTTTTTAATCTTTTTCTTTTATTCTTTTTGGCCATTTTGATTTTTTTTTACATTTTTATTCTACGTTTGGTGTTTCCTTATTGTAGATTCATGAGGTTCATTTATTGTTGCATATAGGAGGTTAATTTGTATGAGAAGTGCTATACAAATAAAGTCTGATTGATTGATTTATAGTTTTATTTTCAAAGCATGCTGATATTTAGTATTTATTAGTATAATTTTTTTACTATACACTTTTTCCTACCACTAGTGTGACATGAAGTGGTTTAGAATACCCACATTTGGTTCCTTGAAGGCACCACAATTGAAAATGATGAAACGTAGTTTGTTGTCTAATGTCTAACACATCTTTAAAGTCCGCTAAGTGGCAACTTTTGCCAGTAACTGAGTGGGGAATTCTGGGTACAGGCAACATAGAGGGAAGTTAAACATTCTTCTTTTGCATATACTACCCATATTGTAATGATACAATGCAATTTGACAATCTAAAAAAATATACAAAATTATAAAACTATCATAGTAAATGGTGATTATGTATTTGGATATCACCAGCGTGATGTTTTGAGCACAGTACCTGTCTGAGGAAGAGGTTTGTGCTCGAAACTTCAGGCTGGTGATTTCCAAATAAATTGCCTACATTGGGAGCTGCAGTGTGCAGACTTTTTTCTTGTGTTTTTACATGTACACACCATAAATATGGAGTCCAGCTGTGTTTGATGCTGCTGTGCAGACTGATCACTGGGAACCTCTGAGCTCTGCTGCTGAACTCTGTGGAGAAAACATCACGTTTAAGGACATGTAATGACTCAAATCTGCCCTCAGCTTATTAAAGATGTTCTGTCATGATGAGACATTTTAGATTTTTTCTCTTCTTCTATAAATGAAAAACATTCTTGTGTCTAACAATCCTTTCTGTCAGTTATAAATCTGTTCAGTCAGTTTATCAACCCTGAGATCAATATTCTGACCTTTGCTCAGCAGGGTCCATCTTTGAAGTTAGCTCAAGACAGACACATCCAAGTTAGCTGCTGCTCTGATTATTGATGTGATGTTTTCAAAGTTACACACACATATTGATATAGTGACCATGTTGGTGTCTTATAACACTAAACTCTTTGACATGTGACTGTTGCACAGGTGTACACCGTGATGTCACTGCTGAAACTGTATATTGATTCATCTTCTCAGGAGAGTCAGATAATAACAAACTTCACTTTTAAATTCTTACCTTCCATCAGGAGGTTGTCCATCTTTAAACTTTAAAGGATGACCCATAGACCGGTCACTCTTCATGGACACACAGCTGGGTTCAGGAGAGTCTGCTCTCTGCTGCTGCATCCTGATACCAATAAAACAGTTCATTCAACAATTTCATAACATGTTTTGATTTGAATGGCATCATAAACATTTTGTTTGGATTGTTTAGAGGAGAGGAGGGGGGAGAAGAAGAAAGAGAAAGAAACGTTGATATGATATTAAACTGGTATAAACATAGACAGAAAAAAAACAATCATTGGATGTAGTCACTGTGATGTCACCCAGTGGTTTGTGGTGTTTGAAGCCTTGAGTTTGGCAATTTGACATCACTATCTTGGATTTGAATGGTGCCATCTTTGATTTTTGGAGCCAGAACTGAACATATTTGGACAACATGGTGGAGCTGACTCATTAGAAGATGTTTTACTACAATTAAACATAGTATATATGATATGAAACATAGTATATGTAATGTAATGTAGTTTATTTATACAGCCCTTTATAACAGTCCTTGCGGTGTACCAAAGTGCTTTACAGTAATAAATAAATAAAGAGAAAAATAAAAACAATTAAAAACAATAAAATAACAGTGAAAGCAATAAAATACAACAAAATCGAATAAGATAGAATAAGATAAAATAAAATAAAATAAGATAAAATAAAATAAAAGTGTCATCCTACTAGGTGTTAAAAGCCATCCTAAAAAAGTGCGTTTTTAGCCTGGACTTGAAGAGGCCCAGGTCAGTAATAGTACGCATCTCGACAGGGAGCTTATTCCAGAGCCTGGGGGCAGCGACAGAAAAGGCTCGGTCACCCCAATGCTTATACTTTGACCTGGGCAGTTCCAGCATGAGTTGGTTTGTTGACCTCAGAACTCTACCAGGATTACGGACAGTTAAAAGCTCAGATAAATACGGTGGGGCGAGGCCGTTAAGAGCTTTAAAAACAAACATTAAAAGTTTAAAATCAATTCTATAAAAGACAGGAAGCCAATGGAGGGAGTTAAGAACAGGAGTGATGTGCACACGTCTGTTAGTGTTAGTTAAAAGACGGGCAGCAGCATTTTGCACAAGTTGGAGGCGACTGAGGGAAGACTGGGAGACGCCAACATAAAGTGCATTACAATAGTCTAACCTGGAACTTATTAGGGCATGAATGGCTATCTCAAGGTCGTGACGGCTTAAAAACATTTTAACTTTGGCCAGGAGGCGCAACTGGAAGAAGCTAGTCCTGACAACATTGTTGATTTGTTTGTCAAACCTTAGATAACTGTCGAAGGTCACTCCCAAATTTCTGACAGTTGAACTGAACTTTGAAGACAAGGTGCCAAAGCCAGCCGTCACAGTATCCCCAAACACAATACATTCAGTTTTATCCTCATTTAAGTGAAGAAAATTCCGGGCCAACCACTGCTTAATATCAGCGATACAGTCAAGCAAAGAAAATTGTGCACTGTTACTATTTGGCTTCACTGGCAGATAGATTTGTAAATCGTCTGCATAACAGTGGAAAGAGAGGTTGTGCCTGGCTATAATTGACCCAAGTGGTAGCATGTACAATGAGAAGAGGATAGGGCCAAGAATAGATCCTTGTGGGACTCCACAGGAGAGAGGAGCACTGGAAGAGGACAGGTCACCAACCATAACGGAGAAGGTTCTATTGGACAGGTAAGACGCAAACCACTTCAATGCAGTGCTGTGAATGCCAACATAATTGCTAAGACGTGACAGGAGAACTGCATGGTCCACCGTGTCGAAAGCTGCTGTGAGATCAAGCAGCACTAAGACAACAGGGCATTTGGCATCCACGGACAAAGCGATATCGTTGTGCACCTTTAACAGTGCAGACTCGGTGCTGTGACGAGACCTAAACCCAGATTGGAACTTCTCAAGAACTGAGTTATCCTCAAGAAAGGACTGTAATTGTATAAAAACAACTTTTTCTAAAACCTTAGAAAGAAAGGGCAGATTGGAAACAGGTCTAAAATTTGATAACACTGAGGGGTCAAGATTAGGCTTTTTAAGAAGGGGCCTGACCACAGCATGTTTAAAGGCAGCTGGGACAGTTCCTAATCTAAGGCAGGAGTTAATAAAAGCCAGGAGACTGGGCCCCACAGTATTAAAAACCATTTTCAACAATTTGGCGGGGACGATATCCAATGGGCAATTAGTAGGTTTCAGAGATTTCATTACATCACAGAGAGAAGAGAGAGAAACCAGCTCAAACTGATCAAACACAGCAAAATGAGCTGGGGCAACAGGCTAATTTGAACTCAAAGTAACTCTCTTACTGGTGTCTTTTCTGACAGAATCCACTTTGTCAATAAAATAATGAAGAAAATTCTCACAAGTGGCTATTGATACATCAGTCACAGCAGAAGTGCATGGGTTAACAACAGCGTTAATTGTATCAAATAACACCTTGGGACAATGACTGCTGCTAGAAATAATATTAGAGAGGTACTGAGATTTTGCTTCACGTACGGCTCTCTGATAATCAGTGAGACAGTCCCTTAAGATCTCAAGAGACACATGCAGTTTGTCCTTCTTCCATCTGCGTTCCGCCTGCCTGCAACGTTGCCTGATGGCGCGGGTGGTGTCGTTCAACCAGGGGTCGGCTCTTGGCTTGGCAGATTTTTGCCTAAAAGGGGCAATAGAGTCCAGAATCCCAGTACAGGTGGAGTGGAAGGAGGAAAGAAATTGATCAGGACAGAGAGGGGAAGCAAAGCCGCTCAAGGGAAAAAACTGTGAATCATCGAAAGCAGCAATAAATTCATTGGCCGTAGAGGGAGTGATGATACGCCGCTGACGGGATGGAGCAAGGGGCTTGCTAACTGGTTGGGGGGCTATCACTTCAAAAATGATAGGGAGATGATCTGAGATGACAGTCTCAGAAATCTCTTTAAGGGAAACTGAGAGCCCGAACGAAATAATAAGGTCCAATGTGTGCCCAAGATGGTGTGTTGGTTTATCCACAGATTGAATCAGATTAAAAGTTGCCAACAGGCTTTTGAAGTCAGTAGCAAATTTGTCAGATGGGCAGCAAACATGAACATTAAAATCCCCACAGATCAGGAGCTTGTCATATTTTGGGAGAATATCAGCCAGAAACTCAAAGAACTCATGAATAAAGTCCTTATTATATTTCGGAGGGCGATAGACAACAGCACACAACACAGGACTTGCAAACTCCACTGCAAACAATTGCAGTTCAAACGAGGAGTATGTACCTGTGGGAAGAAGCCGACATTTAAAATTGTCATTGAACACAGCAGCAAGTCCCCCCCCTCGCCCCGACACTCGCGGGGAGCTGAAGAAAGAACAGCTGGGTGGGAGGAGCTCAGAGAACGCGCTGTTTTCACCTGGTTTCAGCCAGGTTTCAGTCAACAGGAGGAAATCCAAGTTGTACGAAGTAAAAAAGTCGTTTAGGATAAAAGTCTTATTTGCAACAGATCTGGTGTTGATCAGAGCCATGCGAACTAAACACCGATCCGTCTGTTGGGAGGCCCGGTTAACCGGACGGAGATTCTCCAGCGCGCGGCCCCATCTGCGGATCCTCACCGGTCGGCGGCAGGGAGGTGGATACCCGGCCTCCGGTACAGTCGGCAGCAGCCACCGGTAGGAGTAATCCACGGAGCCTCGGATGTCGTAGTTCGCGCAAACACTGGAGAGACCAAACAGCGGATGACGAGCATTGTAAGTGGAGGACGAAGCCAGTTGGGCTTTCAGTCGACATATTACTCCACCTCTCTTTCCTCGTCTTCTGCGACGGCTGTTACGAGGCAGCCGAGCAGGTAAGCACAATAAGTGAGAGGGTACAAACGCCAGAACAGACCGGCGGTGGCTTTGTCTGATCATTAAAGTCCTGGATGGGTAGTATGTCAACAGAATCACGGATTTTTAAGAGACTCAGGCGATCATACATCAGTAGTGATGACACTTTGTGAGATAAAAACAATAAAAACAGGACAATATACAGAAAAGATAGCAGAGGTAGACGGCCAGCCACACACAACGGCGCCATCTTGGAAGAATATCTGCCACCCTATATAATATAACACTGAACTCTTTGACATGTGACTGTTGCACAGGTGAACACTGTGATGTCACTGCTGAAACTATATATTGATTCCTCTTCTCAGGAGAGTCAGATAATAACAAACTTCACTTTTAAATTCATACCTTCCATCAGCAGGTTGTCCATCTTTAAACTTTAAAGGATGACCCATAGACCGGTCACTCTTCATGGACACACAGCTGGGTTCAGGAGAGTCTGTTCTCTGCTGCTGCATCCTGATACAAACAAACAATTAACAAATCAAAGAGTTTAAAAAGATGAATGTTGAGCAGACTGTCAGCAGCTGAAGTTTTAGAAGCAGAATGAAAATCAGTAAGAAGACAGTGGATGAGAAACGTTCTCCTGTTCATCAAAATGTCATCTGATGAAAGATGCTGTCTCATCTTAGTTGATTAGTTGACTAATCAGTGGTTGAGCTCTTTGTTAACTCACAAAGTTAGAAGTTCATTCTGAGTTATTGTGACTTATTATTCAGTAGTTGAGTGTCAGATGTGACAGTGAGTGTGAATAATGATGGTGGAGTGATGTGAGTGGAGAACAGTGATGGACAGTTAGAGATCCTCATCTCACCTCTGAGCTTTGGTCTGGCTGTCATGTTCCCCACACAGAGAGCTTTTAGAGGGAGGGACTCCCTCCTCTCTGTCCTCACACTGATCCATAGCAGAGAAACACCTTCACACAAACACAACAACATGCTCATTCATTACAACCAGCTGCACATCAGTCATGGTTTACTCATCGTCCTCCTTTTGAACCACAGAACAGATACTTTTATTGCCGTTTCATTAGCTTCTAACCTACTTCATCATAACAAATAGTTACATCTGCATGAGGATATTTTTTTTGTCTATATTTACGGTTGTAGTTGTTACAGCTGTAATATTTTATTTTATCTTACACAAATGTTTCCTGTCTTTCTATCACAGTTAAATTGTAAAAATGAATTTCAGCTTTGACAAAATGTGTTTCTTATTTCTTCTGGTGTTTAGTTTATTCCAGCAGTGCAGCAAACAAAGCAACATAACACATCACTATAACTTCCATCTCTACTGATATCAGATAATTTTAACACCTGCAGACATAAACATGATGAAAACTGTCAGTTACGTTACCTTTAGATGCTGAAAATCATCTGAATGAAGCCGATGAGTGAAGGTGAAATATATCAGCAGCTTCAACCAGGAATCCAACCAGAAGAATAAACATGTAACTCACAGCAGGAGATTTTTAAGGTCTGTTGATTCACTAACAGCCTCAACTCTCTGTATTCATGTTTAATCTGAAGGTTTAAGGAAATCTGATAACAGAATAGCAGCTCTGCCCTGAAGTCAATTTGGCAGTGTAAATATTAGTTGAATCATGAAGTCTGATAATAGTTTTATATTTGTACCTTTTTACATTATAACATCACAAAAGTAAGCAAGATGACATTAATCTGTAGTAAATGTCCAAAATATGTGAATATGTATAAAATGAGACAAATTAATGTACATTTCTGTCTCCATTATTAGTGTTCATTAACATAACAGGTTTGTGTGTATGTGAGAACAGTAGCCTATGTTTGTCGGAGGTCTTAGTGAGTGTTCAAGGTGAAAATGGGAAAGTTATCTGCTGAGAATAACAAACAGAAAACTGATTAGATAAAAAACACACAGCACTACCTGGATTCCTTCTCTAAAGCAGTCACACTGCACCAACCAAAACACAAAAAAGTGATCATCAACATTTTAATTTTTAATTTTAAGACTCAGTGGGAGCTGATAGGGATTTGAAAAACTGTGTGATATGTTCCTCCTAAAAGTTTCCTACAAGAGTTATTAATATTTGAAGAGAGGAAATTATTAATTATTAACATACACTTAACGTTAGCATACCTAGCATGATCAAATATGGTTTTGTTAACTACATAAAGTCACCTTCAAGGAGAAAAATCTGTCAACATACTCAAACAAACTTTATTTTATCTCCACATTAAATCAGCAAGGTTAACACTGGTTGCTGCTGGTGTTAAAAAGTGTTAAAAAGAAAAGAAAGAACGTTATGAGACCCTGTTTATATCTGCAGTGTGAAATGTTTGTCTTCACATTATTAACAAAATTAGTTCATAACACTGAATTCATTTATCACAAAGCTGATATAAAGTAATAAAAACTCTCACCTACCGTCTTTCTCTCAGAGGACACACGGTGGCGCTGTCTGTTGGGAACCGTTACAGCCGTTACATTTTAAATGGTTGAACCTTCCTGCAGGGGGCGCTCCTCTCTCCTCCTTCCTCACTGTCTGTTTAAAAGCGACTTGTAGATGTTTTTGTCATTACATATTACACACATCACTTTATTAGAGTTACACACATTTATTAAAATAATCACAATCTGTTGTTCACAGCATATGGTGCTTAATTTAGGATATGAGACACCCCCCCCCCCCCCCCCCCCGCCCTCCTGTAAAATGGTCTCACCCACTTCTCTACTTTAAAACCAGCTTAATTCAATGTTGATTCAATGACATTTTTTCAACAGTAAAAACAGTCAAACCAAACCAAATATCAACCAGAAGTCAACCTTACTGACTATAATTCAACGTTAAATGAACATCTTTTGCTATCTGGGAAGATATTTCCAGTTCAGTAGAAACTCAATCCAGCCCTCCTACCGCTGTGGCAGTGAGTTTATCACAGTGACCGTGCAGCAGAAGAAGAAGAAGACTTCTCCTCACTGGAAACACTTCTTGGGGTTTACCGCCATCTAGTGTCCGTAAGTGTGTACTGTCTCTCACACACTGCGGGAAAATCTCCACACAACTTCTAACAGGAACACAAACCTGACCAGTAAGACAGGTCATAAACTAAATTAATTACTTTACTAAATTAAATTAACTAAACTCTACAAACACTGTTCATCATAACGTTTCTATCTTTGAACTCAAATTTGTTTTTTTTTTTTAAAGACACAATAAAACTTAACTTTTCCTATTAACACAATAAACATTTGTACACTGGTTTCCTTAATAAACATAGAACCCCCATACATTTAATTATATTATTTTAATTCATTTGTTTATAGTTGATTATTCTTAACATTAGACAAACTACAGCTATAGTTACATTTCCATTCATTTTTTGTATACATTCATACATAACATCATATTTAACTTATATTTACTTATAATGTTGTTGTTGCATTAATAAAAGACCAAAAAGGGGCCCTTAACTAAACTGAATCTGACTTACTGACTAAAACAAACAGGGAGACATACTGACTTTACAGAAATGGACTTGCAAAGAAAAGAAAGACAATTATCTAAAGAGTGAATACAGAAGGATTATAAAGGAAACTGATTTTGACACTTCCTAGTGTTTCCAGTGTTCCTAGTGTTCCCAGTGTCTCCTGTTCATACTGACTATTAACAGATCTCTTTCAGATGTGCTTCCAGTGTTCAGTGATGGAGGACTGTAGATGATCAGCTTCTATTGAGCTTCATCAGTGTGAGTTAGTCATATCAGTGATATCTGACACATTTATAGTGTGTTTAGCATCAGATTCCCTCTTAGTGTTTCCTGTTTCTCTGTGGTGGAAGTATAGTAACAAAAAGAATTTGATACTAAAAAACACTGTAACGCTGAAACATAGAAGATGATTTGACTCATTCAGACGCTGAAGCTTCATATTAGCTTCAGATCAAATAATCCATGTTTCCACAGAAGGAGGACTGTGTGTTTAGTCCTCCATCACTTCCTGTAAACATGATGAAGGATCTAATGCTCAGTATGAACAGGAGGAATCATTACACACACACACACACACACACACACACACACACAGACACACACACCATGAAACTGTCTGTTAGTTTAAGACAGTTGAAAATATGTTAACTCGTCCTTTAGCACAGCTGCTTCTCCTACTATACATTTTCCTAGAATAACGAATATCCATAATAAACAATGACAGTTAATGATAATAATAATAAAACTTTAATAAAAAGCCTTTCACATGCGCCTTGAGATAAAGTGCTTTATTGGAACTGCACAAAATTGGTTTTGATCAATATGAAGAAATATCAGGACCAGAAGTATCAATACAGATGCTTATTATTATAAATCAGTTTGAAAATGTTCCTTAATCACATGAACGACAGAGAAAAGTTATTTATTACACAAATTATTAAATAGATAATTCTTCAGCAGGTTTTAAATGTTTGAGTTTGTCTCCATCCGAACCTGCAACACTGCTTTGATGCACAATTGTATCTTTTACTTGTCGTTGTTTTAGGTGCAACGTTTGTGTTGTATTTTTACTTTATTGTCCAGAGTACACAAGCAAAAGAAACTGAACTTCTAAAGGTTGAACCAACAAATCACAGCACACACCAGCAGAGACTTTAATAGTGTTTGAAAATAAACATCTCTGTGCTGAAAAGTTTGTTCTTCGATGAGCACAGTTATGAGCTTTTATTTTGAAGTCTGATCCGTTGTGGTTTCCGGTATGTGTCCAACAGCTTGACGCATCCAGGAAACAAGGGGCGTGGCTTCATCCTCAGGGAGGGGCGGGAAGTTACTGTCAGACTAAAACTCACGTGATGAGTTGATGTTAAAAAATATTCATCAGTAAAGAAACATTCCAACATTTCTGTAAATCCAGAAGTGGAAAAAGTAATCGGATACTTTACTGTAGTAAAAGTACCAGTAGAGCAAAGTAAGAATACTTCATTACTAGTAAAAGTCCTGCAAGAAAAATCCTACTACAGTAAAAGTACTGCAGTATTATAGTGATGTAGTATGCAGTATTACAGTAAAGTACTTCGGTATTATGAGTGATGTAGTATGCAGTATTACAGTAAAAGTACTGCAGTATTATGAGTGACATAGTATGCAGTATTACAGTAAAAGTACTGCAGTATTGAGTGATGTAGTATGCAGTATTACAGTAAAAGTACTGCAGTATTATGAGTGATGCAATTAAAGTATTGATAAATGATTAATGGGAGAGGAAAGAAGAAAAAACAAAGTTCTGATACACAAATGTGTTTTCAGTTTTTGGACTTTTTGTCTAATCTTTGATTTTTGCTGAAATATTGGATCATTTGAACATTTATTGAAATGAAAGCATGTGAGAAGTTTAGAGGGAAAAATGTGAGTCTGAGACAGATCTGCTTCACAGTGCAGAGTGTGTGATGTTTGATTTCAGCAGCTGATCTTCAGTCAGCAGAGTTTCTGTCCACAGGAGAGACTCTCCCTCCTACAGAGGAACCAGAGAGACTCTCCCTCCTACAGAGGAACCAGAGAGACTCTCCCTCCTACAGAGAAACCAGAGAGACTCTCCCTCCTACAGAGGAACCAGAGAGACTCTCCCTCCTACAGAGGAACCAGAGAGACTCTCCCTCCTACAGAGGACACAGAGAGACTCTCCCTCCTACAGAGGAACCAGAGAGACTCTCCCTCCTACAGAGGAACCAGAGAGACTCTCCCTCCTACAGAGAAACTAGAGAGACTCTCCCTCCTACAGAGGACACAGAGAGACTCTCCCTCCTACAGAGGAACCAGAGACTCTCCCTCCTACAGAGGAACCAAAGAGACTGAGGAACCAGACCAGACTCCAAACCCAGCATACAGAGGTTGAGTGAATGTGGTGTTGAAGGTGTGGAGGTGGATCAGTGTGCCAGAGGAGACTCTGTAGAAGGACAGAGTGCCAGCAGGACAGTCCACATACACTGCTACTCTGGTAGAGACAGAGGAGGAGGAGGAGGAGGAGATGGGTGTTTGTCTGTTATTGTGCCAGACAGAGTAACGACCATCCTCAGAGCACTGCAAACTCCAGGACTGATCGTTAAGTCCAAACCAACAGTCAGCTCTGCCTCCTTTCCTGCTTATTCTTCTGTAACTCACTGATATATAAACCTTTCCTCTGTACTCGACCTCCCAGTAACAGCGACCAGTCAGAACATTTCTACACAGCAGCTGAGGACAGAAGTCAAATCTGTCTGGATGATCAGGATATGACTGAACCTCCTCCACACATGTCACCTTCCTGTTGTTGTCAGACAGCTTTTGGAATCTGTGTGCAGTGTTTGGATCCAGTTCCAGTTCACAGGCATCTGATGGAGAGAACGAGACACAATACAGCTGCAGTTATTGATCTATCATCTGTTTGATGATGATGTCATCTTCATCCTCAGTAGGATGTCACAGACAGACAGACAGACAGACAGACACACACACACGCACACACGCACACACACACACACACACACACACACACACACACACACACACACACACACACACACAGACAGACAGATGCACACACACACACACATACACACACACACACACACACACACACACACACATCATGATACAGGTTGATGGTCTACCTGCTGGGAATTTCTGCCTGACGCACCTCCACCGGTGCCTTTAATGCAGGTGTGCTCCTAACAAAACAAAAACACCTCTGAGGGCCTAAGCGGTCATCAGCTGGGGACCACCAGTCATAGATGTTTCGCTCCTTTAACCCCAGTATATCTCCTGGTGGCGGAGCAATGGCAGGGATCTCTCCCTGCCACCCCCTGCTGACGCCCTAGGTGTTGTTCGGTCCCCAACTCCTATGCTTCCTCCTTAGCCACAGCCAGAAGCTGCCTCTCTCTGCCTCCTCAGCCAGTTCTTTGACGGCTTTCCGCTGTTCCCCTCCTATGCATCCCATGTCACGGAGTAGGCGAGCAGTTGAGGAGCCGACAAACCCCCGACACCCCACTTCTACAGGGCACGTGATGGCCTACCAGCCTGCCTCCTTGCACTCTGCTGCCAGGTCAGCATACTTAGCCCGTTTCCGCTCGTTGGCAGCCTCTATACCCTCCTCCCACGGGACAGTGAGGTCCACCAGCAGGACCGTCCTGCGAGCCTCTGACCACATAACTAGGTCCGGCCGGAGCGATGTTTCAACAATTTCCCTGGGAGGAGTTTTGCTGTATGTCTCTGCCGGGGGGGGGGGTTGATTTTCTCTCCAGCCCTCGCGAACAGGATGGGATGTCTCGCTGAAGCGGAAGGTCTGCTGTTTGCCTCCTGTCCGCACGACTCTGCCACCTCTGCCAGTTTCCTCAGCACAAGATCGTGTCGCCACCTGTATTGGCCTTGTGACAACGCTGTCTTGCAGCCCGACAGGATGTGCTGGAGGCTAGCATTGACCTTGTCGCACAGGGGACAGGTCTCTTCGGTACCGAACCATTGGTGGAGGTTTCGGGGACAAGGTAGGGTGTCGTATGTGGCTCTGATCAGGAAACTGAGCCTTGCCTGGGGGATTTTCCACAGGTCAGACCAGGACATAACCCTGTCTGTGAGTCCTTCCCATGATGTCCAACCTCCCTGCCGGCTCTGAGACACCGCCTTGATGTTGAGGCGTTCCTGCTCAGACCTTGCCACTTCAGCCACCACCATGGCTTTCCGCTCCTCCTTGGAGGCCTTCGACCAGAACAAGGGGGTCTCGGCCCTCCCAAGGCCTGCTCGACCTTCCTGGACTCTGCGACTACCTCCTGGTGCTTCAGCCTGCCGATTGCCCTGTCGACCTCTTCCTGGGCTTTCCACTTCATTCCTGTTCTCACCTGGGTGCCCGCTGCTCTCACCAGCTGGTCAGAGGATTCCCTCAGCTCCAGCACCATCCGTGCCTTCTCCTGCTTGTATCCCAAACTGATGGATCGAAGTGGCAATTGCAGCGTGGTCCTGCCGAAAAGGCCTACATCTGAGAGGCATCTCAGCAGCCCCAGCCTTTTCCTGATGAACGAGTTTGCCAGCCCGTCCATCTTGCTTGCCACTGAGGAGGGGAGGTCGCACATCTTCAGAAGCCACATCACCCTTGGGTACCGTATGAACTGGTAACTCCATACTTTGTACTTGCCAGGGAGCTGGCTCTGGTTGATCTTAGCCAAGCCATCTGCGATCTGCTTCCTCACCATCTCCCCCACATGCCTGTCCGAGAGCTCTGCTGTGTAGGTCCGACTCAGGCTACGGAAGGGTTGACTCGCCAGCAGCGGGCTCTTGTCACCGCCTGCGACAAAGATGGTTTGGTCACTTCTGATCCCTTTCCTGAGGGACAGACTACGCGATTTGGAGGGTTTGATCTTCATCCTTGCCCAACCCACAAACTCGTCAATCCTCTTCAGCAGTCTTGATGTGCACGCTGCTGTCTTGAGAATGGAGGTGATGTCATCCATGTAGCCTCTCACTGGTGGTAGCCTTTGACCTGATGGCAGTTTCACTCCTCCGACCATCTCCCTTGCCCCAATGAGGATGATCTTGAAGGCTGCAACGAACAGAATGGGAGAGATTGAACATCCCATGGCAATACCCACTTCCAGCTGTTGCCATCCTGTTGTGAAGTCCTGATGGGTGCAGCACATCTGGAGGTCTTTGAAGGACTTGGCTACCAGAGCTCTGATGCAGACCGGGACGTGGAAGAAGTCCAAGGCAAACTCAATCAGTTGGTGGGGGACGGACCCATACGCGTTGGCAAGGTCCAGCCACACAAACACATACATACAGATACACACACACACACACACACACACACACACACACACACACACACACACACACACACACACACACACACACACACAGATAGACAGACAGACAGACTGTAGCTGTATAACTGTACAGATATTTAATGTTTTATGACTTTTTATTTATTGAGTTCTTTTATTTTTTGTGGTGTTTTTGTTGTTCTGTTCTGGTTGTTAGTCTGAATGTTGACTTTATGCTTCTTGTCCCCCCTGTTTATTTATGTTTGTTTTCAATTCTTGTTTTTTACCACAATAAAATAAAAAATAAAGATAAAAGCAGACTTACTCTTCCTCAGACCTGGTGTCAACCATTGGACTCCAGCAGGCTGCAGGCTGAAACCGTGATAGAATCTAATCAGGTTTAACTTTCAACATTTACAGCAAAATTCAGTTAGAAAGAAGAAAAAGTCAAAGATTCAGTTGAGATCTGTGATCAGCCCTGACAGAGAAAATGTTTCCAGCTCTTCCTCCTCTATCACACAATGTCTGACTATACCTGAGAGTGTCCACCTGTCTGTCCATACCTGAGAGTGTCCACCTGTCTGTCCATACCTGAGAGTGTCCACCTGTCTGTCCATACCTGAGAGTGCTCATCTGTCTGTCCATACGTGAGAGTGTCCACCTGTCTGTCCATACCTGAGAGTGTCCACCTGTCTGTCCATACCTGAGAGTGTCCACATGTCTGTCCATACCTGAGAGTGCTCATCTGTCTGTCCATACCTGAGAGTGTCCACCTGTCTGTCCATACCTGAGAGTGTCCACCTGTCTGTCCATACCTGAGAGTGTCCAGTCTCCAGTGTGGATCCTTCAGTCCAGCAGACAGAAGCTTCTCTCCTGAGTCTCCTGGATGATTGTAGCTCAGGTCCAGCTCTCTCAGATGGGAGGGGTTGGCACTCAGAGCTGAGGCCAGAGAAGCACAGCCGTCCTCTGTGATCAGACATCCTGACAGACTGAACACACACAACAGTTCATCTAATGAGCTTAAAAACATTCTCAACTCAATAAACATTTCATATTTATATTTGTCAGTAACATTTTATTTGTAATATTTTCCAAATAATGTAAAATGCAAACACAATCATGTGCAACATTTCCTGAGCAAAAAATATACTTTGTATGTTCACCTGCATGTAAAGGACATGACAGCAATCCTATGTGGTATATTTTCTGTTATTAATTCGATTATACTAGATTTTCACGACATTATGCACACTGAGTCTACATTGAAGATTAGATAACAGAACATATATCTACATACATGTAGATGTAACTCACATGTTGGCAAGAAAGGTATACTACTAACTAAAGTGAAGCCAAAATATTATTTTAAATATGTAGTCATAAGAAGGACCTGAGAGTTTCCAGTCCGCAGTGTGGACTCTCCAGTCCAACAGAAAGCTGCTTTACTCCTGAATTCTGCAGGTTGTTGTTACTCAGGTCCAGATCTTTCAGATGACAGGGGTTGGCACTCAGAGCTGAGGCCAGAGAAGCACAGCCTTCCTCTGTGATCAGACATCCTGACAGACTGAACACATACAAGAGTTCATCTAATGAGCTTAAAAACATTCTCAACTCAAACATTTTTTCCCCTTCAGGCCTTTATGTTTACACTCAGCGCCCCCTGCTGTATGTTGGTGTCATGCAGATACATTTCAGGTTAGTAGAAGGAGAGAAAGCACATGTTGCTGCTGGAGGCTGAAACTGCTGAAGCTCAGAGTTTGATGTGATCTGATCTGAGGCCATTCTGTCCAAATATCACTTCATATACACAGTAATGAAAATAACCTGAGAGTTTCCAGTCCACAGTGTGGACTCTCCAGTCCAGCAGAAAGCTGATTCACTCCTGAATCCTGCAGGTCGTTGTTACTCAGGTCCAGATCTCTCAGACTAGAGGACTGGGAGCTGAGAACTGAGGACAGAGCTGCACAGCTTTTCTCTGAGAGGTTACAGTCAGTCAACCTGGAGAAGAATCAGCAGAACAAAATAAAATAATGGCATTCATTTTCTTCTTTGAGCAAAGATAACAGGTTCATATGTAGGAATCAGAAATTCTTTCTCATTAAAGACACTGGTGACCATTAAGTGAGCTGCAGTCAACATCCTGTTGATCACACTCCATCATCACATCGACTGTATGTGATGTTTGTTTCCTCACTTACAATTCAGATAATAAAACAAAAGATCTCTAACGTGTTTCTGCAAAACATCTCTCACTCCCAGTCCGTCTGTTTGTTTACAAGCAAATACACACAAAGAGGCTCCTGCTGCGCTGTGGCCTGACCGTTGAGAGCCAATCCAATGCCCAACGTGAAACATTATACATTAATTAACCATCCAAACCTGAACCATGAACTGCAAACTTTGTTTACCAACCATAAACACCAGTAGGCTCAGCATGCTGTGGTCAGGGAGCAAAAGGCTGTGTCTTTTTAATGTGTGCTTATTACTTCCTTTTGACTATCAACAGAACAAACAAACAAGGTTAACTGTGTTCTGCTTTCACTCTGAAGCTTGTTTTCTGCTCCTTTGTTGAGGAAATAATGTTTCAGCTGTTAGTTCTCAGGAGGTGAAGACTTGTCATTGTGGGGGTGTTTTGTTGTGAAATGTGTTGTGGTTGATGGTGGCAGCTAGCTGTCTCATTAGCTGGAGAGCTTATATCTGCAGGTTGTTTCTACTCAGATTGGACTGTTGTTGTTGTGTTAGATTCTGCTGGTTTGTTAATGTCAGTGGGACAGAGGCAAGGCTGCACCAAGGAGCACCAAAAAACATCACATCTGTTGGATTTTGTGTCTGAGTCTAACACATAGAAATCAGTCCACAGGCTGATATACCCAACTGAGAAAGTCGGGGAAGATCAAATTTTTTAAATTCCATGACAGCCTGTTCACTCAAAAAAGATCGTTCTTCATAATTCTTACATATAGAATCTTTAAATGATGTTAATCTAAATAGTAATGTGCAGGGAAGAAGCCAGATGATGTAAATATGGGGTTGTATGTAATTTGTTCTGTATCTGTTTCATCATTCTGAAATTATAACTCTCCTGCCACTTAAAAAAGGCCAAAATATTCTGATGACTTTACTAACCTTGAAACTTTAGGGAATTTACAAAAAGTTATTTTAAAAACATTTGCGTCTGTAGCTCAAGAAGCCCCCCATCACCCCCTGCTCAGTCTATAGTTCTGTGTGCACCTACAGAGCTTTGTTGGAGGCTTTGACCACTGGCAGCAGCCTCAGAAGAACTTCCTCTGAAGCAGAGTATTTCTTCAGGTCAAACACATCCAGATTTGTTTCTGATGACAGTAAGATGAAGATCAGAGCTGACCACTGAGCAGGAGACAGTTTATCTGTGGAGAGACTTCCTGATCTCAGGGACTGTTGGATCTCCTCCACTAGAGAACGATCATTCAGTTCATTCAGACAGTGGAACAGATTGATGCTTCTCTCTGCAGACACATTCTCACTGATCTTCTTCTTGATGTACTGGACTGTTTTCTGATTGGTCTGTGAGCTACTTCCTGTCTGAGTCAGCAGACCTCGTAGGAGAGGCTGATTGGTCTGCAATGAAAGACCCAGGAGGAAGCGGAGGAACAAGTCCAGGTGTCCATTTGGACTCTTTAAGGCCTCGTCCACAGCACTCTGGTAGAGATGTGTTGATTTGTCTTTAAAGACTTTAGACCACCAGGATGTTGCTTGTTCTTCTGTCAGCAGATTGACTCCAGACTTGATGAATGTCAGATGGACATGAAGAGCAGCCAGAAACTCCTGAACACTCAGATGGACGAAGCAGAACACCTTGTCCTGGTACAGCCCTCTCTCCTCTTTAAAGACCTGTGTGAACACTCCTGAGTACACTGAGGCTGCTCTGATATCGATGCCACACTCTGTCAGGTCTGATTCATAGAAGATCAGGTTGCCTTTCTGCAGCTGCTCAAAAGCCAATTTCCCCAGAGACTCAATCATCTTCCTGCTCTCTGGACTCCAGTGTGGATCTGTCACAGCTCCTCCATCATACTTGACGTTCTTCAGTTTGGACTGAACCACCAGGAAGTGGATGTACATCTCCGTCAGGGTCTTGGGCAGCTCTCTTCCCTCTCTGCTTTTCAACACATCCTCCAGAACTGTAGCAGTGATCCAGCAGAAGACTGGGATGTGGCACATGATGTGGAGGCTTCGTGATGTCTTGATGTGGGAGATGATGGTGCTGGCCTGCTCCTCATCTCTGAATCTCTTCCTGAAGTACTCCTCCTTCTGTGGGTCAGTGAACCCTCTGACCTCTGTCACCATGCCGACACACTCAGGAGGGATCTGATTGGCTGCTGCAGGTCGTGTGGTTATCCAGAGGCGAGCAGAGGGAAGCAGTTTCCCCCTGATGAGGTTTGTCAGCAGCACATCCACTGAGGTGGACTCTGTAACATCAGTCAGGATCTCAGTGTTGTGGAAGTCCAGAGGAAGTCGACACTCATCCAGACCGTCAAAGATGAACACAACCTGGAACTCTTCAAACCTGCAGATTCCTGCTTCTTTGGTTTCAGTAAAGAAGTGATGAACAAGTTCCACCAAGCTGTACTTTTTCTCTTTCACCACATTCAGCTCTCTGAAAGTGAATGGAAATGTGAAGTGTATGTCCTGGTTGGCTTTGTCTTCAGCCCAGTCCAGAGTGAACTTCTGTGTTAAGACTGTTTTCCCAATGCCAGCCACTCCCTTTGTCATCACTGTTCTGATTGGTTCATCTCTTCCAGGTGAGGCTTTAAAGATGTCTTCTTGTCTGATTGTTGTTTCTGGTCTGTCTGGTTTCCTGGATGCTGTTTCAATCTGTCTGACCTCATGTTCATCATTGACCTCTGCAGTCCCTCCCTCTGTGATGTAGAGCGGTGTGTAGATCTGATTCAGAAGGGTTGGGTTTCCTGCTTTAGTGATCCCCTCAAAGAGACACTGGAACTTCTTCTCCAGGTTAGACTTGAGTTTACGTCGACACTTTGCAGCACCAGCTCCTGAATGAACAAACAACAAATGAAATCAGTGAGTGGATCCTACAGAAAGTCTAGAAATCTGAACATGTAAGTGTGTCTGTGTAGTTTTTCCTCCTCCATCAGTTTTATTCAGCTCATCAGTGGAGGACAAACAGCCTCTCATCTGATGCAGATGTGTGCAGCATATTTACAGCAGAGTTTGAAATATAAACCTCTCCCATGTTGCCTCCATTTCCTCTCCATCATGTTAAATCTGTTAAAATCCTCTTACTGCTCTGCAGACGCTCAGCCAGCTCCTCCTGCTTCATTCTCCTCAGGAAGTGCACTGTGATCTTCAGAAATGCCTCTCTGCTGCTCCTCCTCTGCTCTTCCTCCTCACCGTCCAACACCTCCTCATCCTCACTCTGACTCTCTAAGCATTCTGGGTAACCTGGACTCAGACCCCTCTGGACTCGCTTCAGCTCCTTCTTCACATAAGTGAGGATGTTCTCCTCCAGCAGCTGGAACAGAAAGATAAAGTGAACATTTCATTTAAACTGGTAGAACACAACATGTGATTCATGTGTCAGTCTGAAGGCCTGCTGGTCTAAACAGATCAGCATGGACACTGTTAGGACCTGAATGCTACTTTACTATTTCATCTGTGGTTGATGGAGTTAGATGAAAAATTCAGTACTTTAAATATGATGTTTTATTAAAACTAGGTCACCTATGTAATAAAAATGTGCAATTATTTTTTAAGATACTGCTCTTAAGGCAAAATCCTACAACAATCAGAATGAATTGCACGTCTCGTCCAATCAGACTGACTGTAGCCTGCTGATGGGTTGTTGAAGAAACAAACAGTGTGCTGGAGTCAGTTATGTGGACCATTGTAAACTTATGAGAGCTGCATGGTGCTGGATGCAGACACAAGTTACACATAGGTTGACACAGTAACTGTTGCTCTGTTCTCCATTCAGAATTGGAATAGTCTGACATAATATTCTGTCAGGAAACAAAGTCAGGTTTACCAAAGCTCCTGTGGTTGTTGCTTCCTCCTTCACACTCCACTTCCACAGCGCAATATTCAGCCTCATAACATGAAACTAGTTGATGCTGATAATTTGAAAAGCAATCTTAGTCTGGTTTTTAAGTTTATTTATTTAATTAAAATCATTACTTTCATTCATGTTTTAGCCTGTTCTAGTACTTGGTAGATTTTATTTGATCATTCTTTTATCTTTATCTTTGTTTTCCTACCTTACATTTCTGGCTTTACTCACTTTACTTAGTGTTGTTGTGTTTACTTAATATTATCTTTTTTAATCTTTTTCTTTTATTCTTTTTGGCCATTTTGATTTTTTTTTACATTTTTATTCTACGTTTGGTGTTTCCTCATTGTAGATTTATGAGGTTCATTTATTGTTGCATATAGGGGGTTCATTTGTATGAGAAGTGCTATACAAATAAAGTCTGATTGATTGATTTATAGTTTTATTTTCAAAGCATGCTGATATTTAGTATTTATTAGTATAATTTTTTACTATACACTTTTTCCTACCACTAGTGTGACATGAAGTGGTTTAGAATACCCACATTTGGTTCCTTGAAGGCACCACAATTGAAAATGAAGAAACATAGTTTGTTGTCTAATGTCTAACACATCTTTAAAGTCCGCTAAGTGGCAACTTTTGCCAGTAACTGAGTGGGGAATTCTGGGTACAGGCAACATAGAGGGAGGTTAAACATTCTTCTTTTGCATATACTACCCATATTGTAATGATACAATGCAATTTGGCAATCTGAAAAATTATAAAATTATAAAACTATCATAGTAAATGGTGATTATGTATTTGGATATCACCAGCGTGATGTTTTGAACACAGTATCTGTCTGAGGAAGAGGTTTGTGCTCGAAACGTCAGGCTGGTGATTTCCAAATAAATTGCCTACATTGGGAGCTGCAGTGTGCAGACTTTTTTCTTGTATTTGTACATGTACACACCATAAATATGGAGTCCAGCTGTGTTTGATGCTGCTGTGCAGACTGATCACTGGGAACCTCTGAGCTCTGCTGCTGAACTCTGTGGAGAAAACATCACGTTTAAGGACATGTAATGACTCAAATCTGCACACAGCTTATTAAAGATGTTCTGTTATGATGAGACATTTTAGATTTTTTCTCTTCTTCTATAAATGAAAACCATTATTGTGTCTAACAATCCTTTCTGTAAATTATAAATGTGTTCAGTCAGTTTATCAATCCTGAGATCAATATTCTGACCTTTGCTCAGCAGGGTCCATCTTTGAAGTTAGCTCAAGACAGACACATCCAAGTTAGCTGCTGCTCTGATTATTGATGTGATGTTTTCAAAGTTACACACACATATTGATATAGTGACCATGTTGGTGTCTTATAACACTGAACTCTTTGACATGTGACTGTTGCACAGGTGAACACTATGATGTCACTGCTGAAACTATATATTGATTCATCTTCTCAGGAGAGTCAGATAATAACAAACTTCACTTTTAAATTCTTACCTTCCATCAGCAGGTTGTCCATCTTTAATGTCAATAGGACGATCCATAGACGCATCACTCTTCATGGACACACAGTCAGGTTCAGGAGAGTCTGCTCTCTGCTGCTGCATCCTGATACCAATAAAACAGTTCATTCAACAATTTCATAACATGTTTTGATTTGAATGGCATCATAAACATTTTGTTTGGATTGTTTAGAGGAGAGGAGGGGGGAGAAGAAGAAAGAGAAAGAAACGTTGATATGATATTAAACTGGTATAAACATAGACAGAAAAAAAAACAATCATTGGATGTAGTCACTGTGATGTCACCCAGTGGTTTGTGGTGTTTGAAGCCTTGAGTTTGGCAATTTGACATCACTATCTTGGATTTGAATGGTGCCATCTTTGATTTTTGGAGCCAGAACTGAACATATTTGGACAACATGGTGGAGCTGACTCATTAGAAGATGTTTTACTACAATTAAACATAGTATATATGATATGAAACATAGTATATAATATAACATTGAACTCTTTGACATGTGACTGTTGCACAGGTGAACACTGTGATGTCACTGCTGAAACTATATATTGATTCCTCTTCTCAGGAGAGTCAGATAATAACAAACTTCACTTTTAAATTCTTACCTTCCATCAGCAGGTTGTCCATCTTTAAACTTTAAAGGATGACCCATAGACCGGTCACTCTTCATGGACACACAGCTGGGTTCAGGAGAGTCTGCTCTCTGCTGCTGCATCCTGATACAAACAAACAAACAATTAACAAATCAAAGAGTTTAAAAAGATGAATGTTGAGCAGACTGTCAGCAGCTGAAGTTTTAGAAGCAGAATGAAAATCAGTAAGAAGACAGTGGATGAGAAACATTCTCCTGTTCATCAAAATGTCATCTGATGAAAGATGCTGTCTCATCTTAGTTGATTAGTTGACTAATCAGTGGTTGAGCTCTTTGTTAACTCACAAAGTTAGTAGTTCATTCTGAGTTATTGTGACTTATTATTCAGTAGTTGAGTGTCAGATGTGACAGTGAGTGTGAATAATGATGGTGGAGTGATGTGAGTGGAGAACAGTGATGGACAGTTAGAGATCCTCATCTCACCTCTGAGCTTTGGTCTGGCTGTCATGTTCCCCACACAGAGAGCTTTTAGAGGGAGGGACTCCCTCCTCTCTGTCCTCACACTGATCCATAGCAGAGAAACACCTTCACACAAACACAACAACATGCTCATTCATTACCAGTGTTGGGGTAGTTACTCAAAAAAAGTTACTAGTTACTTCTGTAAATTGTAATGAGATTACTTTACTAGTTACTGGATTTGAAAAGTAACTTCACTACTTATTACTGTACTTTCCCATTTCCGTGTAGATACATGGAAAAACATCACTTAGTCTGCCCACATAGTGTTTATTGTATAGAAAATGGCATGTAAAACCATACGAAAGAACACTAACCCTGTCTTCACAAAGAAATATGCCTCACTGTAAAAGCCACAAATAACAGCTTAAAGGAGGCTATGGTGGGGTCAATGAACACACAAGTTTCAAAACACAGGCGTCAATGAAAGTGGTCAAAGAAAAATATCAACATAAAGGTCACTTTATCCCATAAAATAAAACAGAAATGCACTTAAGCCCATAAAAAGGAAACAGAAAATGCAGGGTCGCGGGTATTTTATCTAATATGTTTCTAAACCTGGGCGATTCAATGGTCGACAGGGGAAGCATGTCTTCTACAATGAACCCTGCAACTAGCCTGTTAATTTCTTTTTGTGTTACCTGCTGCGCTCCACGACTTGACAAAAGCTTAGCTTGTTTAGGCGGGGTCAGCTGCTCAGTGACTCCTTCAAATGACCGACGAGCAGGATCTTTGGCCACAAGTTTTGTATTGCCATGCTGCGCTGACAAATGCTTAGACAGGTTGCTCATTGACGTGGCAGCAGTTGAAAAACACTTGTCGCCAGGGCATAGAGTGCATTTCACACGGATATTTTTGTCTTTTCGAGAAATAAACTGGAAGTAATGTGCATATCGTCACTGGCCAAAACCCCTATCTCCTTCTCCGGCGTCTCCATCTCCATCTCCACTTCCCTGCTTCTCACCGGCAGCGACGTCACTCAAATCAAATCGATCTCCATGACAACAGTGCACTGCCCAGGCAAGCACACACACAAGCAACGCGCATGCACACACGCCACTTAACAGATCAGAACTTTACACAAACGCAAACAAGGCAGGGTAACGCAGAAAAGCACGTTACTATAGTCTAGTAAAGTAGTATAGTTACCGATATTTTTAGTGTAATGCGTTACTTTACTTAGTTACACAAAAAAGTAATATCGTTACTGTAATCCGTTACTTTGTAACTCGTTACCCCCAACACTGTTCATTACAACCAGCTGCACATCAGTCATGGTTTACTCATCGTCCTCCTTTTGAACCACAGAACAGATACTTTTATTGCTGTTTCATTAGCTTCTAACCTACTTCATCATAACAAATAGTTACATATGCATGAGGATATTTTTTTTGTCTATATTTATGGTTGTAGTTGTTACAGCTGTAATATTTTATTTTATCTTACACAAATGTTTCCTGTCTTTCTATCACAGTTAAATTGTAAAAATGAATTTCAGCTTTGACAAAATGTGTTTCTTATTTCTTCTGGTGTTTAGTTTATTCCAGCAGTGCAGCAAACAAAGAAACATAACACATCACTATAACTTCCATCTCTACTGATATCAGATCATTTTAACACCTGCAGACACAAACATGATGAAAACTGTCAGTTACGTTACCTTTAGATGCTGAAAATCATCTGAATGAAGCCGATGAGTGAAGGTGAAATATATCAGCAGCTTCAACCAGGAATCCAACCAGAAGAATAAACATGTAACTCAGAGCAGGAGATTTTTAAGGTCTGTTGATTCACCAACAGTCTAAACTCTCTGTATTCATGTTTAATCTGAAGGTTTAAGGAAATCTGATAACAGAATAGCAGCTCTGCCCTGAAGTCAATTTGGCAGTGTAAATATTAGTTGAATCATGAAGTCTGATAATAGTTTTATATTTGTACCTTTTTACATTATAACATCACAAAAGTAAGCAAGATGACATTAATCTGTAGTAAATGTCCAAAATATGTGAATATGTATAAAATGAGACAAATTAATGTACATTTCTGTCTCCATTATTAGTGTTCATTAACATAACAGGTTTGTGTGTATGTGAGAACAGTAGCCTATGTTTGTCTGAGGTCTTAGTGAGTGTTCAAGGTGAAAATGGGAAAGTTATCTGCTGAGAATAACAAACAGAAAACTGATTAGATAAAAAACACACAGCACTACCTGGATTCCTTCTCTAAAGCAGTCACACTGCACCAACCAAAACACAAAAAAGTGATCATCAACATTTTAATTTTTAATTTCAAGACTCAGTGGGAGCTGATAGGGATTTGAAAAACTGTGTGATATGTTCCTCCTAAAAGTTTCCTACAAGAGTTATTAATATTTGAAGAGAGGAAATTATTAATTATTAACATACACTTAACGTTAGCATACCTAGCATGATCAAATATGGTTTTGTTAACTACTTAAAGTCACCTTCAAGGAGAAATATCTGTCAACATACTCAAACAAACTTTATTTTATCTCCATATTAAATCAGCAAGATTAACACTGGCTGCTGCTGGTGTTAAAAAGAAAAGAAAACAAATTACGAGACCCTGTTTATATCTGCAGTGTGAAATGTTTGTCTTCACATTATTAACGCAACTAGTTCATAACACTGAATTCATTTATCACAAAGCTAATATAAAGTAATAAAAACTCTCACCTACCGTCTTTCTCTCAGAGGACACACGGTGGCGCTGTCTGTTGGGAACCGTTACAGCCGTTACATTTTAAATGGTTGAACCTTCCTGCAGGGGGCGCTCCTCTCTCCTCCTTCCTCACTGTCTCTGTTTAAAGGCGACTTGTAGATGTTTTTGTCATTACATATTACACACATTTATTTAAATCACAATATGTTGTTCACAGCATATCGTGCTTAATTTAGGATATGAGACCCCCCCGCCCTCCTGTAATGGTCTCACCCATTTCTCTACTTTAAAACCAGCTTAATTCAATGTTGATTCAATTACACTTTTTCAACAGTAAAAACAGTCAAACCAAACCAAATATCAACCAGAAGTCAACCTTACTGACTATAATTCAACGTTAAATTAACATCTTTTGCTATCTGGGAAGATATTTCCAGTTCAGTAGAAACTCAATCCAGCCCTCCTACCGCTGTGGCAGTGAGTTTATCACAGTGACCGTGCAGCAGAAGAAGAAGAAGACTTCTCCTCACTGGAAACACTTCTTGGGGTTTACCGCCATCTAGTGTCCGTAAGTGTGTACTGTCTCTCACACACTGCGGGAAAATCTCCACACAACATCTAACAGGAACACAAACCTGACCAGTACGACAGGTCATAAACAAAATTAATTACTTTACTAAATTAAATCTATGAAACTCTACAAACACCGTTTATCATCACGTTTCTATCTTTGAACTCACAGCTCTGCTTTTTTTTAATTTATTTTTTTAGACACAATAAAACTTAACTTTTCCTATTAACACAATAAACATTTGTACGCTGGTTTCCTTAATAAACATATAACCGCCATACATTTAACATATATTTAATTCTGTTGTTTGAATTCATTTGTTTATAGTTGATTATTCTTAACATTAAACAAACTAGTTATAGTTACATTTCCATTAATTTTTTTGTATACATTCATACATAAAATCATATTTAACTTATATTTATTTATGTTTCACAGATATTCATTGCAATTAAATCATTAATGTTGTTGTTGCATTAATAAAAGACCAAAAAGGGGGCCCTAACTAAACTGAATCTGACTTACTGACTAAAACAAACGGGGAGACATACTGACTTTACAGAAATGGACTTGCAAAGAAAAGAAAGAGACAATTATCTAAAGAGTGAATACAGAAGGATTATAAAGGAAATTGATTTTGACACTACCTAAAGAACAAACTGTAAAGGTGGACACTTTAATTTCATTCTTTTATTACTTTGATTTAATACTGAATTGAAAATTTACTATTGAAATTGAAACACAGCGAACAAAGTGATATACTTCAGTTGATCCATTTTCTTTTATTTTCTTAAGTGAATCCAAGTTCACATCTAAAAGAAAAAAAGGGAAAATCTTGGTTTATTCAATTATTTCATTATTTCTTATTTTGTGTAATAAATATTTTTTTACAATAATAATATTTTTTTTATTTCCACTATTTTGCATTTGTGTTTTGCTTACCATCCTCCTTATCGGGCTTATGTGTGTGATATTTATGTAACTATTAACTTAACAATTGGCTAATCTCATTTCAAGTGGTGGTTACAAGTTTTTGGACTTTTTCTCTAATCTTTGATTTTTGCTGAAATATTGGATCATTTGAACATTTATTGAAATGAAAGCATGTGAGAAGTTTAGAGGGAAGAATCAGTATTTGGTGGAGCTGTTAACAACTCAGACATCTGAAATGTGAGCCGACTACACACTGCTTTTCGGTTTCATCTTCAACAATGTGTTGTATTTTAAAAGCTTGTTATATTATCCATTGTGTCAGTAAAGTGAGGATGCTTTCAACAATAATGCCATGAATAGTTTTATTGATGATTGTGTGATAAAATACATGAGAACCATAAAAACACTAAAAACACTCAAAAAGCTGATCTTCAGTCAGCAGAGGAGATTTTCATATCAAACATCACAATGATGATTATACAGATATACTTATTATTAACATAAGGTATTTGAAATCAGTTAGTAATGTAATGTAAGCATAGCAAAACGTTTCTAATTAAATAAATAAATTAATGTGTCAGGAGAGGAGGATAAAATAAACGTGTCGAATATTGAGTACAAATCAAAACTTTACTCAGTACTAGTAAAAACATCAAAAATATAAGTAGAAAATATGAATCAAAACTTAAACTCAAAAATAAATGTGTGAAATATAACCATTAATTACTTAGCATGTTAAGGAGGAATATAAAAATACATTATACATATTCAAGATACTCATCTATAAGGAATATTGGAGCCTTTACATCCATTAATCAAAAGACTTCAAGTGCTGCTGTAGGAGTTCATACTCAGTCCTATGTGTCATCTTTACACATAGCAAGTCGTCCTCAAACTAAAAACAATACTTCAGCTCTTTGTATATTTTACACATTGAGCCATCACCACAGAGAGGTTCTAGGACTTCTGATGCATGGTGATATGGATCATCAGCCAATCATCTACCAGGGCTGGAAGTCAATCCACCAATTACCTTCAGTCTTAACACACATTAACAGAACATATTTTAATACAAAAAGAACAATTAAACACAAAATACATCTACAGTCCTGACATCAATGAATCATGTAGAGGAAAGACTCTCCCTCCTACAGAGGACACAGAGAGACTGAACCAGACCAGACTGTAAACCCAGCATACAGAGGTTCAGTGAATGTGGTGTTGAAGGTGTGGAGGTGGATCAGTGTGTCAGAGGAGACTCTGTAGAAGGACAGAGTGCCAGCAGAACAGTCCACATACACTGCTACTCTATTAGAGACGGAGGAGGAGGAGGAGGAGGAGGAGGAGGAGGAGGAGGAGGAGGAAGAGGAGGAGGAGGAGGAGGAGATGGGTGTTTTTCTGTTATTGTGCCAGACATAGTGATGGCCGTCATCAGAGCAGCTCAGACTCCAGGACTGATCGTTCCTTCCAAACAAACAGTCACTGCCTCCTTTCCTGCTGATTCTTCTGTAACTCACTGATATATCAACTGTTCCTCTCCACTCGACCTCCCAGTAACAGCGACCAGTCAGATCATTTCTACACAGCAGCTGAGGACTGTAGTCAAATCTGTCTGGATGATCAGGATATGACTGATCCTTCCACACATGTGTCACCTTCCTGTTGTTATCAGACAGTTTGAGTTTTCTGTTCATTGTGTTTGGATCCAGTTTCAGTTCACAGGCATCTGATGGAGAGAACGAGACACAATACAGCTGCAGTTTATCATCTGTTGATTTATTAACTACTTTACTGAAACCACTCAAACTTAAACCATCTCCATGACAACTGAGACACCCCATCACTGAGGAAGACCGTGAGATGTGACTGAAAGCTTTGGACATACAGAGTAAGTGAACCTTTAACGGTTCAGTTAGAACATGAACAGTCAACATGACAGTGATATTCAGTAATATTCATGTTTGTTCATCAGGTTTGGTGTAAAGTGAAGGTCTTTGCACATCAAGTCTGTTATTTTCATCTCAAACTGTGGTCTGTTACAAAACACATTTTAGTCCAAATGCTCCAAACAGCTGAAGTCAGTATGAATGAATGAACTTTATCTGCAGGAGAGACATGAGGGACATTTTGGAGCAGGTAGCGCCACCATGTGGACATTTATAAAACATTTCTCTTTTAACTCCTGAACTGTGACGAACAGAAGGAAATTTCTATTTCATGGATTCATTGGTTCAAGATAAATGTCAGTTTAGGCCACCCCCATTTCTGCTAAAACACATTTTCCATCATTTTGAACTTTTTTTCACTTCTTTTACATATTTCATTCAGTTTTTCTCAAAGTTCTCATGAATCAAACTGAAAACCCACTCACACTTCCCCAGACCAGGTTTCAGTCTCTGCAGTCCACCATGGTCCATCCTGGAGGAAGAGACAAAGACACAATCAGCTTCATACACCTTCAATCACATCCACCATTAAACATGAACCAGAGTCCCTCAGTTAGTGTCTGTCCATCTGTCCATACCTGAGAGTGTCCATCTGTCCATACCTGAGAGTGTCCACCTGTCTGTTCATACCTGAGAGTGTCCACCTGTCGGTCCATACCTGAGAGTGTCCACCTGTCTGTCCATACCTGAGAGTGTCCACCTGTCCATACCTGAGAGTGTCCACCTGTCTGTCCATACCTGAGAGTGTCCAGTCTCCAGTGTGGATCCTTCAGTCCAGCAGACAGCTTCTCTCCTGAGTCTCCTGGATGATTGTAGCTCAGGTCCAGCTCTCTCAGATGGGAGGGGTTGCAGCTCAGAGCTGAGGCCAAAGAAGCACAGCCTTCCTCTGTGATCAGACATCCTGACAGACTGAACACACACACCAGTTAATTTAATAAGCTTCTCATGATACTGCAGCTGCAGAATTCATAACAGAGGTATCAGAGCCTTCCACGTCCTCAACTGGAACTATATTGACATATTTATGATGGACATGGTTTTCAAATAAAGTAAAAGATTTGTTGTTAACTTATTTGTCCATCTCAAGTGTGTGTGTGTGTTTGTGTGTGTGTGTGTGTGTGTGTGTGTGTTCATGTTCCTTCACTTATGAGCAGTGCGTGTGATTTGGTGATTGCGCTGGAAGTAATTTGGGGCCACAGAACCTACTACATACTTGATATTACAACACTTCACCTCAGACATTACACAAGATCTTTTTCCTATTAAAAACTCTTCATGTAAACTAGAAACTGGGGAGAAGTAAATATGCAGTACTATAATGACCTGAGAGTTTCCAGTCCACAGTGTGGACTCTCCAGTCCAGCAGAGAGACGCTTCACTCCTGAATCCTGCAGGTTGTTGTTACTCAGGTCCAGATCTCTCAGACTAGAGGACTGGGAGCTGAGAACTGAGGACATAGCTGCACAGCTTCTCTCTGAGAGGTTGCAGCCAGTCAACCTGAAGAAGAATCAGCAGAAGAAAAGGAAACAATTGCAAATATTATTTTTCTTCTCTGAGCAAAGATTAAACTACATTAATCTGGATTGTTCTGTGTGCACCTACAGAGCTTTGTTGGAGGCTTTGACCACTGGCAGCAGCCTCAGAAGAGCCTCCTCTGAAGCAGAGTATTTCTTCAGGTCAAACACATCCAGATCTTTTTGTGATGACAGTAAGATAAAGACCAGAGCTGACCACTCAGCAGGAGACAGTTTATCTGTGGAGAAACTTCCTGATCTCAGGGACTGTTGGATCTCCTCCACTAGAGAATGGTCATTCAGTTCATTCAGACAGTGGAACAGATTGATGCTTCTCTCTGCAGACACATTCTCATTGATCTTCTTCTTGATGTACTTGACTGTTTTCTGATTGGTCTGTGAGCTACTTCCTTTCTGTGTCAGCAGACCTCGTAGGAGAGTCTGACTGGTCTGCAGTGAAAGACCCAAGAGGAAGCGGAGGAACAAGTCCAGGTGTCCATTTGGACTCTTTAAGGCCTCATCCACAGCACTCTGGTACAAACAGGTTGATTTGTCTCTGAACACTTCAGACCACGAGGAGGTTGTTTGTTCTTCTGTCAGCAGATTGGCTCCAGACTTGATGAATGTCAGATGGACATGAAGAGCAGCCAGAAACTCCTGAACACTCAGATGGACGAAGCAGAACACCTTGTCCTGATACAGCCCTCTCTCCTCTTTAAAGACCTGTGTGAACACTCCTGAGCACACTGAGGCTTCTCTGATATTGATGCCACACTCTGTCAGGTCTGATTCATAGAAGATCAGGTTGCCTTTCTGCAGCTGCTCAAAAGCCAGTTTTCCCAGAGACGCAATCATCTTCCTGCTCCTTGGACTCCAATGTGGATCTGTCTCAGCTCCTCCATCATACTTGACTTTCTTCACTTTGGACTGAAGCACCAGGAAGTGGATGTACATCTCAGTCAGGGTCTTGGGCAGCTCTCCTCCTTTTCTGCTTTTCAACACATCGTCCAGAACTCTAGCAGTGATCCAGCAGAAGACTGGGATGTGGCACATGATGTGGAGGCTTCGTGATGTCTTCATGTGGGAGATGATGGTTCTGGCCTGAAGCTCATCTCTGAATCTCTTCCTGAAGTACTCCTCCTTCTGTGGGTCAGTGAACCCCCTGACCTCTGTCACCATGCTGACACACTCAGGAGGGATCTGATTGGCTGCTGCAGGTCGTGTGGTTATCCAGAGGCGAGCAGAGGGAAGCAGTTTCCCCCTGATGAGGTTTGTCAGCAGCACATCCACTGAGGTGGACTCTGTAACATCAGTCAGGATCTCAGTGTTGTGGAAGTCCAGAGGAAGTCGACACTCATCCAGACCGTCAAAGATGAACACAACCTGGAACTCTTCAAACCTGCAGATTCCTGCTTCTTTGGTTTCAGTAAAGAAGTGATGAACAAGTTCTACCAAACTGTACTTTTTCTCTTTCAGCACATTCAGCTCTCTGAAAGTGAATGGAAATGTGAAGTATATGTCCTGGTTGGCTTTGTCTTCAGCCCAGTCCAGAGTGAACTTCTGTGTTAAGACTGTTTTCCCAATGCCAGCCACTCCCTTTGTCATCACTGTTCTGATTGGTTCATCTCTTCCAGGTGAGGCTTTAAAGATGTCTTCTTGTCTGATTGTTGTTTCTGGTCTGTCTGGTTTCCTGGATGCTGTTTCAATCTGTCTGACCTCATGTTCATCATTGACCTCTGCAGTCCCTCCCTCTGTGATGTAGAGCGGTGTGTAGATCTGATTCAGAAGGGTTGGGTTTCCTGCTTTAGCAATCCCCTCAAACACACACTGGAACTTCTTCTCCAGGTTAGACTTGAGTTTACGTTGACACTTTGCAGCACGAGCTCCTGAATGAACAAACAACAAATGAAATCAGTGAGTGGATCCTACAGAAAGTCTAGACATCTGAACATGTAAGTGTGTCTGTGTAGTTTTTCCTCCTCCATCAGTTTTATTCAGCTCATCAGTGGAGGACAAACAGCCTCTGATCTGATGCAGATGTGTGCAGCATATTTACAGCAAAGTTTGAAATATAAACCTCTCCCATGTTGCATCCATTTCCTCTCCATCATGTTAAATCTGTTAAAATCCTCTTACTGCTCTGCAGATGCTCAGCCAGCTCCTCCTGCTTCATTCTCCTCAGGAAGTGCACTGTGATCTTCAGAAATGCTTCTCTGCTGCTCCTCCTCTGCTCTTCCTCCTCACCGTCCAACACCTCCTCATCCTCACTCTGACTCTCTAAGCATTCTGGGTAACCTTGGCTCAGACCTCTTTGGACTCTCTTCAGCTCGTTCTTCACAAAAGTGACGATGTTCTCCTCCAGCAGCTGGAACAGAAAGATAAAGTGAACATTTCATTTTATCCTCCAACAACCAGAATGAATTGCACGTCTCGTCCAATCAGACTGACTGTAGCCTACAGATGGGTTGTTGAGGTCAGCTGAACACCAAAGACAAAGTTAATGAGCTGTAAATATCTCTTTACTGAGGCTTATTTTCATTTACAAAACGTTTTTCCTCATTGAGTCTGTTCAGTACTGGTGGTCTCTGATCATAAAACAAACGGTGTGCTGGAGTCAGTTATGTGGACCACTGTAAACTTAGAAGGGCTGTATGATGCTGGATGCAGACACAAGTTACATGTAGGTTAACACAGTAACTGTTGTTCTGTTCTGCATTCAGAGTTGGCAAAGTCTGATATAATATTCTGTCAGAAAACTGCAAAGTGAGTTTTCTCTATTTCAGCTCCAGTTGTTGCTTTTCAAGATTCAAGATTCGGTGGCGGTGTTTAGCTCAGTGGGTAGAGCACCCCATGTGTTGAGGCTACAGTCCTCACTGCAGACGATCCCGGTTTGAATCTATCCTGCCCCCTCTCTGCCTCCCATTTCCTGTCTCTCTCTCTACAAACCTGTACATTAAAGGCAAAAAGGCCCAAAAATATAGTTTAAACAAAAAAAGATTCAAGATGCTTTATTTGTTAGTCATCATGTCAGACATGTGAGCGAGATATAGTACTCAGGTCTCAGATTCGAGTGGCACCACTACAGAGAATTCGGAAACATAGTTTGTCTAATGCACATCTCCAAAGTACGATGGAGTATTAGGGCCAGGCAAAAAAAAAGAAAAAGTCTAGCACAAGAAAAAAAAAAGCCAGGCAAAAAAAAGAGAATAGGCTTTATGTTATTGATATGATACATTTATCAGTTACGAATAAAGTTGCACCACTTCAGAAAATCACCAGCTGCTGGCATAGCTCTACTAACTTGGTTTGATCCTGTAATACTGTGGTCCAGCCTCCGCAGTAAGTTGATCTCATTCTCTTTTTTTTTCTTGTGTCGGACTCTGTCGTACCAAAGTCCGCCAAATGACAAGCTTTTGCAAGTAACTAAAATGTGTGTTTGTGCATGTACACACCATAAATATGGAGTTCAGGTGTGTTTCATGCTGAACCTCTGAGCTCTGCTGCTGAACTCTGTGGAGAAAACATCACATTTAAGGACATTTAATAACTCTAATCAACATTTTCTCTTCTTCTATAAATGAACTAACAATCCTTTCTGTTTTGAAAGTTACATACACATATTGATATAGTGACCATGTTGGTGTCTTATAACACTGAACTCTTTGAACACTGTGATGTCACTGCTGAAACTATATATTGATTCCTCTTCTCAGGAGAGTCAGATAATAACAAACTTCACTTTTAAATTCTCACCTTCCATCAGGAGGTTGTTCATCTTTAAACTCAATAAGGTGACTCTTAGACCGGTCACTCTTCATGGACACACAGCTGGGTTCAGGAGAGTCTGCTCTCTGCTGCTGCATCCTGATACTAATAAAACAGTTCATTCAACAATTTCATAACATGTTTTGATTTGAATGGCATAATAAACATTTTGTTTGGATTATTTAGAAGACAGAAGGGGGGGAGAAGAAGAAAGAGAAAGAAAAGTTGATATGATATTAAACTGGTATAAACATAGACTTGAAAAAAACAAAAATTGGATGTAGTCACTGTGACGTCACCCAGTGGTTTGTGGTGTTTGAAGCATCGAGTTTGGCAATTTAACATCACTATCTTGGATTTGAATGGTGCCATCTTTGATTTTTGGAGCCAGAACTGATCATATTTGGACAACATGGTGGAGCTGACTCATTAGAAGATGTTTTACTACAACTAAACATAGTATATAATATAACACTGAACTCTTTGACATGTGACTGTTGCACAGGTGTACACTGTGATGTCACTGCTGAAACTATATATTGTTTCCTCTTCACAGGAGAGTCAGATAATAACAAACTTCACTTTTAAATTCTCACCTTCCATCAGCAGGTTGTCCATCTTTAAACTCAATAAGGTGACCCTTAGACCGGTCACTCTTCATGGACACACAGTCAGGTTCAGGAGAGTCTGCTCTCTGCTGCTGCATCCTGATACAAACAAACAATTAACAAATCAAAGAGTTTAAAAAGATGAATTTTGAGCAGACTGTCAGCAGCTGAAGTTTTAGAAGCAGAATGAAAATCAGTAAGAAGACAGTGGATGAGAAACGTTCTCCTGTTCATCAAAATGTCATCTGATGAAAGATGCTGTCTCATCTTAGTTGATTAGTTGACTAATCAGTGGTTGAGCTCTTTGTTAACTCACAAAGTTAGTAGTTCATTCTGAGTTATTGTGACTTATTATTCAGTAGTTGAGTGTCAGATGTGACAGTGAGTGTGAATAATGACGGTGGAGTGATGTGAGTGGAGAACAGTGATGGACAGTTAGAGATCCTCATCTCACCTCTGAGCTTTGGTCTGGCTGTCATGTTCCCCACACAGAGAGCTTTTAGAGGGAGGGACTCCCTCCTCTCTGTCCTCACACTGATCCATAGCAGAGAAACACCTTCACACAAACACAACAACATGCTCATTCATTACAACCAGCTGCACATCACACAGGTCTGCACTGCTGACTTTTCATTTGTCAGTATGGAGACACATCTCAGTCTAAATGGAGATGATCTGGTGGTGGAGTCAGCTACATGGAACAAGACATGAAAGTACTGACCAGGTGACTTCAGATCCACATCCTGTCACAGAGTCATTCTACCTTCACCTGCAGAGGAAACACACAGAGAAACTGCAGCTGATCCTCCTTCATCACTTTGTTTTCTCTGTAATAATCTGTTTTAATCAGAGACTGTACTGAATTACTTCTGTTATATCTGTGTGTAACTTAACAGTTGGATCTAATAGTAGGGTTAATGTTGCAGTTTAACATGATGTCCAACAGGCAGTGCTGGGCACACGTGGAGGACTCAGTAATTAGCAGAGACAAAAAGGACAAACAAAGGAGGTGAGAGAAGGAAGAAGAATCAATAGATCGAATTGAATATTATATAATATATATATATATCAGATCATTTTAACACCTGCAGACACAAACATGATGAAAACTGTCAGTTACGTTACCTTTAGATGCTGAAAATCATCTTAATGAAGCCGATGAGTGAAGGTGAAATATATCAGCAGCTTCAACCAGGAATCCAACCAGAAGAATAAACATGTAACTCAGAGCAGGAGATTTTTAAGGTCTGTTGATTCACAGACAGTCTCATCTCTCTGTATTTACCTTTATTCTGAAGGTTTATGGAAATCTGATAACAGAATAGCAGCTCTGAACTTTGGCATAGCTGAAGTCAAACATTAATGGCAGTGTAAATATTCACACAAAAGAAAGCAAGATGGCATTAATCTGTAGTAAATGTCCAAAATATATGAATATGTATAAAATTAGACAAATTAATGTAAATTTCTGTCTCCATTATTTGTGTTCATTAACATAATAATCAATATAAATTATCAATTTGTATCTGCCCATACACACATACAGTACACATGGCACCCATACCAACACATCCAGGTCATTTTGGATGTAACCACATTTTTCATTGATCTGCTGTGCTTCATAATACAGAACGAGCAGGACTGGGGAATTCTCCCACAGGAGAATATGGGAGAGTATTATCAGTGCACCATGTAAATGCTGATTATTATTTGGTTATTCACCATTATGGTATTGATCAGACCGATCTATAAAGGAGCAATGCAAAACTAGTTGTGGATATAAAAATACTAGAAACTGTAAATACAGCTCTCTATCAACCTGAAAGCACAATTTGCTACCATAAAATGTTTAATTGAGACGTACCGTTTCTTGCATGGTGTGTGTGCCTTCTAGTGTTTTGCTGGCCTGCAGTGGATCTTCCTGTTACATCTGAAACGCATACACATTTTAATTTAATTGAATAACATGTCTTCTGTTGTAAGCATGAACTTCAGCTCCTCAGAAGAACATACAGTGAAACATCTACAGGTTCACTGTTATTACCTGGTTCAGAAAACTGCAAGTCACCAAGACATCAGCCATCCAATGAGACTCACAGGAAAACCACTTAGACACTGAAAGAAAAACAGAATGGGTCAAAATTAAGATGCCGCAATAAAAAGTTTATCTGCCAACAATGCATACTTTCATAGTGTCAGGCCAAAATAGTGGAAGTCCAAGAAATGGGCACACATTTAGAGTAGACACAATATCTGCAACACATAAACACTGTGCAATTCAGGACTAGAGTGATGTATGGCTAAGCTGATATAAACTTATGGCAGATATAGCTGCATCACAGTATATGTCAGCTGATATGTAACAAGAAACTAGCTTTGCACCAGGGGTGGATTGGCCATTGGGAGTACCGGGATTTTTCCCAGTGGGCGGATCAATAATGCGCCGATGGCAGCCCGTTTTTTATTCTTTATTTGGTCATTTAGTTTTTGCTGCGCCTTGCCATGGTAACTCTCCCGGCCCAAGGTCAGAGACATGCACCGGCCCACAGAGCTCCCGCTGCAATGATGGTGCAGCAGCAGGTTGAGGAAGACTCTCCATGTGGAAATGATGATACAGTCTTAAGCAGGTGTGAGCCTGCCAGCATGGTGTGGATAAACACTCATTCAATGTTCAGAACGGTTTCTTAACAGTCTATGAACTTTATTTGACATAATAAATAGCAAACTCTGCATAGTGTGGTGTGTTACAAATAGGCCTAAATCTAGTTATCTAAAGTATTGGAAAACAATCATATTCATATACTATCCTGAGTAATTGATTAGTTGCTTTTATTAACCACTTACCACTATTTTCATCAAAGGATGCCACACATAATTGCAAATCTGCAAGCTTACAACTCACTTGCAATGTGATGTGGTTTGAGCATACTGCTATTTTCACAATTTTTTATCATTTCCCAATTCAGGTCATTAGAGTTAAAGTGTTTTAAGTGTCAACATGCACCTTTCTTTGTGCCCACAGTCCAATTTGTTCATGAAGATCATTGATCTAACAACATAACACATATGTAGCCTATGCTTTACATATTTTTTTCAGTCAGTGTTCAACCCGTTCAACAGTTTCACATTATACAGTTAAAACTAATTCAAGCCTATTCAAGTCTCTAGAATATAGGGGATATTGTTCAGTATACTACTGTTATTAAGGGCTTTTGTGTATAAATGTGCATCAACACGAGTTGGCACAGTATCTGCGCGCGGATTGTAGTGGGCCGATCAAAAAGTCCAGGGCCGAAATTTTGTCCCAGTCCAGGCCTGCTTTGCACTAATTCAGAAACAGTGTCAATATTACAAAACTAGTTTACAAGAGGGCACTGATAAGTTGATTTTGACTCTCCTCTGGTCTCTGATGTTTGTTTAGTGGCCTGCTCTGATAGCTGCAGCCTCACATCACACACACACTCTCAACTCGCTCAGTAACTGTATGATTTAATTTTTAAAAATACAGAGCTTGTAATACACTGTTGTTTTGTTTTGGTGTTAAAAATAACAAAAAAACGTTACGAGACCCTGTTTATATCTGCAGTGTGAAATGTTTGTCTTCACATTATTAACAAAATTAGTTCATAACACTGAATTCATTTATCACAAAGCTAATATAAAGTAATAAAAACTCTCACCTATCGTCTTTCTCTCAGAGGACACACGGTGGCGCTGTCTGTTGGGAACCGTTACAGCCGTTACATTTTAAATGATTGAACCTTCCTGCAGGGGGCGCTCCTCTCTCCTCCTTCCTCACTGTCTCTGTTTAAAAGCGACTTGTAAATGTTTTTGTCATTACATATTACACACATAACTTTATAAGATTTACACACATTTATATATATGGTGCTTAATTTAGGATATGAAACCAGCCCCCCCCCCCCCCCCCCCCCCGCCCTCCTGTAAAATGGTCTCACCCACTTCTCTACTTTAAAACCAGCTTAATTCAATGTTGATTCAATTACATTTTTTTCAACAGTAAAAACAGTCAAACCAAACCAAATATCAACCGGAAGTCAACCTTACTGACTATAATTCAACGTTGAATTAACATCTTTTGCTATCTAGGAAGATATTTCCAGTGCAGTAGAAACTCAATCCAGCCCTCCTACCGCTGTGGCAGTGAGTTTATCACAGTGACCGTGCAGCAGCAGAAGAAGAAGAAGTATGGAGTTAGATTTGTTTCATAATGTTGTGTGTGTGCAGATCGACAATCTGTGTGTAAATGTGTAATCTGTAAATATAAACACCTTCCACAAATACAAAAAAAAGATTTGTATACTCACAAAAATATTTTGCAAATATAAAACGGATCTGCAAATACACAAACAAATTCCACAAATATAAAAAATGCATTAAATTAATTTTGTGAACTCAGTTTTTATTTGTGAATCGAAAAAACATTTGTGGATCTCAGTTCTACGCTTGTGGATTTGCTTTTTACACACACGGAGTTTTGAAACAAACTTTCCGCCCGTCCGAACGAAAATCCACTCGTATCACTCGGCTATTTTCGGATAGCAAGTGATCGCCTACTGGTGACGTCATTTCCGCATATCAAAGTAAGAGCACGCAGTCTTTCTATGAGCTTTTTAAAATGTTTATCAGCGATAAGTGACGTGCATTCATGGTTTCATGTTAATGTCATACAGTGATTATTAGTGTGTGTTTATTTGTTCTATGTATATTATCTAGCACACACTTTCATATACATTTCTGTTTGAACTACATTAGTAAGAGTACACTACTAATAAGATGAAGTGCGTTGTGACTTTTACCCATCTGAAAGAATAAATGAAAAATATAAAGGATGAGGTGGCTGATAACTGCTTAGCAGCAGCCAAGCCACCGTTTTAGAGAGCTGAATGTTGATGCCTTTCATACTCAAACAGAAATGTATATGAAAGTGTGTGCTAGATAATATACATAGAACAAATAAACACACTAATAATCACTGTATGACATTAACATGAAACCATGAATGCACGTCACTTAACGCTGATAAACATTTTAAAAAGCTCATAGAAAGACTGCGTGCTCTTACTTTGATATGCGGAAATGACGTCACCAGTAGGCGATCACTTGCTATCCGAAAATAGCCGAGTGATACGAGTGGATTTTCGTTCGGACGGGCGGAAAGTTTGTTTCAAAACTCCGTGTGTGTAAAAAGCAAATCCACAAGCGTAGAACTGAGATCCACAAATGTTTTTTCGATTCACAAATAAAAACTGAGTTCACAAAATTAATTTAATGCATTTTTTATATTTGTGGAATTTGTTTCTGTATTTGCAGATCCGTTTTATATTTGCAAAATATTTTTGTGAGTATACAAATCTTTTTTTTTGTATTTGTGGAAGGTGTTTATATTTACAGATTACACATTTACACACAGATTGTCGATCTGCACACACACAACATTATGAAACAAATCTAACTCCATAGACTTTGATGATTTTTGTTCCATAACAAGAACATCTGACATCTCTGAGATTATTTTTAGCTTCAGATTTTCTAATTTCTTCCATAACATGTGTCTTTGAGTCTGACCCTGGAGAACTGAAGATTAATCAATTGTAGTTTACTGTTACTGTTTACTAGCTTTTTTACTTTATGTTCTATCTCAGCTTTGATCAGAAGAAGGGGAGGGGTATGGTGGAGCTAGTATAATGTAATATATTATTATTTATGATGATGTGTCAGATATTGTGTTTACAGCTCGTTTTGCAGTTTGAAGAATCTGGACAAATTTTCACTGCCAACATTCACAGATGTTAGTTTGTGTTGTGAATGTTGTATTTCTAGTTTGATGTCTTTAATACCTTACATCAGGGGTCAGCAACCAGGTTTAACATGGGCCAGTTTGTTTCAGGTTCTTTCATTGGGGGGCTGTTAACTGCTGCAGTGGAAACTCATGATACGTTTTATTTGAATTCATTGAAGAATAAAATTGATTTATAACACTGTTAAGGACTGTATTTGAGGGGGAAATGGCATCAACACATAATTTCTGTTGGACTGTCAAACATTTGTGTTGAAGAACAAACATGTTCTTTAATTTCAATTAAGTTTTTTAGATTACTTAATTTCAGCACCTTTACTGTTCAAATAGAAGGGCACAACCATGATTTTAATGCCTCTCCTGGTGTAGGGACAGGATTAGATGTAACCTGTTTACAGTTTTTGACCTTTTTCTCTCATCTTTTTATTTTTTAGACACCTTATCTCGTAATTATGAGATGAGGAAAGGTGCCACATTGGAGTTCAGTAAAGTTGGAAAGATATTCACAGATTCGAACTTCCAGGATCAATAAGTAAAATAATAATAATTAAAATAAGAGATACGTGAAAATAAAAAAACGGAAAGGTGTCTTGCACATGTAGCCTCTTATTTTCACGTCTCCCTTATTTTAATCTCTCTCTCAAACATTCGCTCCTAATGTGAAAAAGATATGTTAGCCTACAAAAACAATAAAAGAAATCAAAGCAGACAACAGCAATCAAATGGAATCGTTGCATCGCCTATTAGAAGAGATGACCACAGTGGTGAAAATTACGCAAAAATATATTTTACCCAAACAGCTGTTGTAGTATGACCATGAGGAGACCGTGGATGCATGTAGTGATTTTGGAGTCATTATATTGTATACCAGAGCAGTTATTGATTGTTTGCAGCATCGTCCTCTGGTATTGCAATTTGCAGACACACTTGTGTGGCTGCCAGCTACACATAGAGGTTTTTATGTTAAAAAAACGCTTCTCCTTTGACTAATTGATCTCAGAAGTTTGAATCTGTGAATATCTTTACCGAACTCCAATGTGGCACCTTTCCTCATCTCATAATTTCGAGAACTGTTTTTTTTCTATTTTCTTCTGTATGTTCTGCACATGTTAATGCATATTATATATATTTAGAGAGTTTTTCAAATAAACCTCATTATTGGATGTTTTTATATACAATCTTTTTTACCCTTTTACTTCTTTATGCATTTCTGTTATTTAGACAGTAAATGAAGTAACCTAAAATTCAGGTTTTATATATTAAATTACAGAAATGATCACATCTAAAGATAAAAATCAAGGTCCCTAGAATAACAATTATCCATAATAAACAATGACTCTGATAATAGTAATAAAACTTTCATAAAAAGCCTTTCACATGCGCCTTGAGATAAAGCTTCAAGTACTTTAAAATCTTCCATACAGAGAAAAGTTGTTTATTAGATTTATTAAATGGACACTTTCAAATTAATTCTTTAGCTAGCAGGTTTTAAATGTTTGAGTTTGTCTCCATCCGAACCTGCAACACTGCTTTGATGCACCATTGTATATTTTACTTGTCGTTGTTTTAGGTGTGACGTTTGTGTTGTATTTTTACTTTATTGTCCAGAGTACACAAGCAAAAGAAAGTGAATCAAGCTGTTTAAGTAAAGGTTGAACCAACAAATCACAGCACACACCAACAGAGACTTTAATAATGTTTGAAAATAAACATCTCTGTGCTGAAATGTTTGTTCTTTGATGATCACAGTTATGAGCTTTTATTTTGAAGTCTGATCCGTTGCGGTTTCCGGTCTGTGTCCAACAGCTTGACGCATCCAGGAAACAAGGGCCGTGGCTTCATCCTCAGGGAGGGGCGGGAAGTTACTGTCAGACTAAAACTCACGTGATGAGTTGATATTAAAAAATATTCATCAGTAAAGAAACATTCCAACATTTCTGTAAATCCAGAAGTGGAAAAAGTAATCGGATACTTTACTGTAGTAAAAGTACCAGTAGAGCAAAGTAAGAATACTCATTAATAGTAAAAGTCCTGCATGAAAAATCCTACTACAGTAAAAGTACTGCAGTATTATGAGTGATGTAGTTAAATTATTGATAAATGATTAATGGGAGAGGAAAGAAGAAAAAACAAAAGGTCTGATACACAAATGTGTTTTCAGTTTTTGGACTTTTTCTCTAATCTTTGATTTTTGCTGAAATATTGGATCATTTCAACATTTATTGAAATGAAAGCATATGAGAAGTTTAGAGGGAAAAATGTGAGTCTGAGACAGATCTGCTTCACACTGCAGAGTGTTTGATGTTTGATTTCAGCAGCTGATCTTCAGTCAGAAGAGTTTCTGTCCACAGGAGAGACTCTCCCTCCTACAGAGGAACCAGAGAGACTCTCCCTCCTACAGAGGAACCAGAGAGACTCTTCCTCCTACAGAGGAACCAGAGAGACTCTTCCTCCTACAGAGGAACCAGAGAGACTCTCCCTCCTACAGAGGAACCAGAGAGACTGAGGAACCAGATGGCAAGGACCCAAATCCAAACCCAAATCCAGCACACACAGGTTCAGTGAATGTGGTGTTGAAGGTGTGGAGGTGGATCAGTGTGTCAGAGGAGACTCTGTAGAAGGACAGAGTGCCTGCAGGACAGTCCACATACACTGCTACTCTGTTAGAGACAGAGGAGGAGGAGGAGGAGGAGGGTGTTTCTATCTTATTGTGACAGACAGAGTAACCATCATCAGAGCAGTTCAGACTCCAGGACTGATCATTCCTTCCAAACACACAGTCAGCACTGCGTCCTTTCCTGCTGATTCCTCTGTAACTCACTGATATAGAAACTCTTCCTCTCCTCTCGACCTCCCAGTAACAGCGACCAGTCAGAACATTTCTACACAGCAGCTGAGGCCTGACATTGAATCTGTCTGGATGATCAGGATATGACTGAATCTGATACACATAGGTCACCTTCCTGTTGTTATCAGACAGTTTGAGTTCTCTGCTCATTGCGTTTGGATCCAGTTCCAGTTCACAGGCATCTGATGGAGAGAACGAGACACAATACAGCTGCAGTTATTGATCTATCATCTGTTTGATGATGACGTCATCTTCATCCTCAGTTGGATGTCACTGACACGCACGCACAGACAGACAGACAGACACACACACAGACTGTAGCTGTATAACTGTACATATATTTAATGTTTTATGACTTTTTATTTATTGAGTTCTTTTATTTTTTGTGGTGTTTTTGTTGTTCTGTTCTGGTTGTTAGTCTGAATGTTGACTTTATGCTTCTTGTCCCCCCTGTTTATTTGTGTTTATTTTTAATTCTTGTTTTTTTCCACAATAAAATAAAAAATAAAGATAAAAGCACACTTACACTTCCTCAGACCTGGTGTCAACCATCGGACTCCAGCAGGCTGCAGGCTGAAACCGTGATAGAATCTAATCAGGTTTAACTTTCAATATTTACAGGAAACTTCAGTTAGAAAGAAGAAAAAGTCAAAGATTCAGTTGAGATCTGTGATCAGCTCTGACAGAGAAAATGTTTCCAGGTCTTGAGAGACTGAGAGTGTCCATCTGTCCATTCCTGAGAGTGTCCACCTGTCTGTCCATACCTGAGTGTCCACCTGTCTGTCCATACCTGACAGTGTCCACATGTCTGTCCATCTGTCTGTCCATACCTGAGTGTCCACCTGTCTGTCCATACCTGAGTGTCCACCTGTCTGTCCATACCTGAGAGTGTCCACATGTCTGTCCATACCTGAGAGTGTCCACCTGTCTGTCCATACCTGAGAGTGTCCATCCGTCCATACCTGAGAGTGTCCACCTGTCTGTCCATACCTGAGAGTGTCCAGTCTCCAGTGCGGATCCTTCAGTCCAGCAGACAGAAGCTTCTCTCCTGAGTCTCCTGGATGATTGTAGCTCAGGTCCAGCTCTCTCAGATGGGAGGGGTTGCAGCTCAGAGCTGAGGCCAGAGAAGCACAGCCGTCCTCTGTGATCAGACATCCTGACAGACTGAACACACACACAACAGTTCATCTAATGAGCTTGAAAAGATTCTCAACTCAATAAACATTTTATATTTATATTTGTCAGTAACATTTTATTTGTAATATTTTCCTAAAAATATACTCTGTACGTTCACCTGCATGAACAGGACATGACAGCAATCCAATGTTGTAGATTTTCTGTTCATAATTCCGTTATAGTAGATTTTCATGACATTATGCACACTGAGTCTACGTTGAAGATTAAATGACAGAATGTAACTCATATGTTGGCATTAAATGTAAACTATAAACTAAGGAGAAGCCAGAATATTACTTCAAATACATAGTCATAAGAAGGACCTGAGAGTTTCCAGTCTGGAGTGTGGACTCTCCAGTCCAACAGAAAGCTGCTTCACTCCTGAATCCTGCAGGTTGTTGTTACTCAGGTCCAGATCTCTCAGATTAGAAGACTGTGAGCTGAGAACTGAGGACAGAGCTGCACAGCTTCTCTCTGAGAGGTTACAGTCACTCAACCTAAAGAAGAAGTTCAATAAGACAATCCACAGATCCAACATATAAAGAAAGTAAAAGACTGGTAGGTAAACTTTTATAGACCGCTTAATCATGACCTCAGGCTTCCAAGTGTACATTGTGGACTATCCAGTCCAGCAGAAAGCTGCTTCACTCCTGAATCCTGCAGGTTGTTGTTACTCAGGTCCAGATCTCTCAGACTAGAGGACTGGGAGCTGAGAACTGAGGACAGAGCTGCACAGCTTCTCTCTGAGAGGTTACAGACACTCAGCCTGAAGAAGAATTTTAATAAGTTAATTCACAGATCCAATATATAAAGAAGGTCTGAACTTGGTGGGTATACCTTTACAGATTACAGTTGAATCCTGACCTGAGGGTTTCCAGTCCACAGTGTGGACTCTCCAGTCCAGCAGAAACAAGCTTTACTCCTGAATCCTGCAGGTTGTTGTTACTCAGGTCCAGATCTCTCAGATGGGAGGTGTTGCAGCTCAGAGCTGAGGCCAGAGAAGCACAGCCTTCCTCTGTGATCACACATCCTGACAGACTGAACACACACACACACAGAACAGTTCATCTAATGAGCTTAAAAATATTCTCAACTCAAACATTTTTTCCCCTTCATGCCTTTATGTTCAAACTCAGCACCCCCTGCTGTATGTTGGTGTCATTCAGATACATTTTAGGTTAGTAGAAGGAGAGAAAGCACATGTTCCTGCTGGAGGCTGCAACTGCTGAAACTCAGAGTTTAATCTGATGCCATTCTGTTTTTACTTTGGCAGTAGAAGAGACAAAATATCACTTCATATACACAGTAATAAAAATAACCTGAGAGTTTCCAGTCCGCAGTGTGGACTCTCCAGTCCAACAGAAAGCTGCTTCACTCCTGAATCCTGCAGGTTGTTGTAACTCAGGTCCAGATCTCTCAAACTAGAGGACTGGGAGCTGAGAACTGAGGACAGAGCTGCACAGCTTCTCTCTGAGAGGTTACAGTCAGTCAACCTGAAGAAGAATCAGCAGAACAAAATAAAATAATGGCATTTATTTTTCTTTGAGTAAAGATTACAAGTTCATATGTAGGAATCAGAAATTCCTTCTCATTAATGACACTGGTGACCATGTCAAATGGCTGCAGTCAAACATCTCTCACTCCCAGTCAGTCTGTTTGTTTACAAACAAATACACACAAAGAGGCTCCTGTTATGCTGTGGCCTGACCGTTGAGAGCCAATCCAATGGCCAACCTGAAAAATAATTAATCAACCATCCAAACCTGAACCATGAACTGCAAACTTTGTTTACAAACCATGAACACCAGTAGACTCAGCATGCTGTGGTGAGGGAGCAAAAGGCTGTGTGTTTTTAATGTGTGCTTATTACTTCCTTTTGACTATCAACAGAAAAAACAAACAAGGTTAACTGTGTTCTGCTTTCAATCTGATGCTTGTTTTCTGCTCCTTTGTTGAGGAAATAATGTTTCAGCTGTTAGTTCTCAGGAAGTGAAGATTTGTCATTGTGGGGGTGTTTTGTTGTGAAATGTGTTGTGTGTCTCTCTTTTTCCACATTTCCTTTATCTTTCACTCCTCCCTTTCTTCTCTATTCTCACTCCTTAAATCCAGACGTCTGCTTCTGTCCTCTTCTCACTGATTTTCCACTCATTTTCTCCTATCTTCTCCTTACTTCTGCTTTAAAGTCCTTTCTCACTCTCCTCATCATGACATGACTGAATGTGAAATGACACAAAACAATCCTCAATGTTAGGGTGGACCTACAGATGGAGATACTCCCCCAGTTATAGAAACTTGTCTTAGGGAATTCTAATTTTAAGATTCATGACTTTTTTTGGGGTAGAGCATAGCTCAGTGGATAGAGCACCCACCCCATGTGTTGAGGCTACAGTCCTCGCTGCAGGCAACCCCGGTTCAAATCCTGCACCGAGTGGTCCTATCCTGTGTGTCATTCACCCCTCTCTGCTTCCAATTTCCTGTCTCTGTCTATTAACCTGTACATTAAAGCCAAAAAAACTTTTTGAGAAGAACATTTGCGGCTGTAGCTCAAGAAGCCCCCCCCCCGCTCAGTCTATAGTTATGTGTACACCTACAGAGCTTTGTTGGAGGCTTTGACCACTGGCAGCAGCCTCAGAAGAGCCTCCTCTGAAGCAGAGTATTTCTTCAGGTCAAACAAGTCCAGATCTTTTTGTGATGACAGTAAAATGAAGACCAGAGCTGACCACTGAGCAGGAGACAGTTTATCTGTGGAGAGACTTCCTGATCTCAGGTACTGTTGGATCTCCTCCACTAGAGAAAGATCATTCAGTTCATTCAGACAGTGGAACAGATTGATGCTTCTCTCTGCAGACACATTCTCACTGATTTTCTTCTTGATGTAGTTGACTGTTTCCTGATTGGTCTGTGAGCTACTTCCTGTTTGTGTCAGCAGACCTCGTAGGAGAGTCTGATTGGTCTGCAGTGAAAGACCCAGGAGGAAGCGGAGGAACAAGTCCAGGTGTCCATTTGGATTCTTTAAGGCCTCGTCCACAGCACTGTGGTAGAAACGTGGTGATTTGTCTCTGAACACTTCAGACCAACAGGATGTTGTTTGTTCTTCCAGCAGATTGATTCCAGACTTGATGAATGTCAGATGGACATGAAGAGCAGCCAGAAACTCCTGAACGCTCAGATGGACGAAGCAGAACACCATGTCCTGGTACAGCCCCCTCTCCTCTTTAAAGACCTGTGTGAACACTCCTGAGTACACTGAGGCTGCTCTGATATCGATGCCACACTCCGTCAGGTCTGATTCATAGAAGATCAGGTTGCCTTTCTGCAGCTGCTCAAAAGCCAGTTTTCCCAGAGACTTAATCATCTTCCTGCTCTCTGGACTCCAGTGTGGATCTGTCTCAGCTCCTCCATCATACTTGATGTTCTTCAGTTTGGACTGAACCACCAGGAAGTGGATGTACATCTCAGTCAGGGTCTTGGGCAGCTCTCCTCCCTCTCTGCTTTTCAACACATCCTCCAGAACTGTAGCAGTGATCCAGCAGAAGACTGGGATGTGGCAGATGATGTGGAGGCTTCGTGATGTCTTGATATGGGAGATGATGGTGCTGGCCTGCTCCTCAACTCTGAATCTCTTCCTGAAGTACTCCTCCTTCTGTGGGTCAGTGAACCCTCTGACCTCTGTCACCATGCTGACACACTCAGGAGGGATCTGATTGGCTGCTGCAGGTCGTGTGGTTATCCAGAGGTGAGCAGAGGGAAGCAGTTTCCCCCTGATGAGGTTTGTCAGCAGCACATCCACTGAGGTGGACTTTGTAACATCAGTCAGGATCTCAGTGTTGTGGAAGTCCAGAGGAAGTCGACACTCATCCAGACCGTCAAAGATGAACACAACCTGGAACTCTTCAAACCTGCAGATTCCTGCTTCTTTGGTTTCAGTAAAGAAGTGATGAACAAGTTCCACCAAGCTGTACTTTTTCTCTTTCACCACATTCAGTTCTCTGAAAGTGAATGGAAATGTGAAGTGTATGTCCTGGTTGGCTTTGTCTTCAGCCCAGTCCAGAGTGAACTTCTGTGTTAAGACTGTTTTCCCAATGCCAGCCACTCCCTTTGTCATCACTGTTCTGATTGGTTCACCTCTTCCAGGTGAGGCTTTAAAGATGTCTTCTTGTCTGATTGTTGTTTCTGGTCTGTCTGGTTTCCTGGATGCTGTTTCAATCTGTCTGACCTCATGTTCATCATTGACCTCTGCAGTCCCTCCCTCTGTGATGTAGAGCGGTGTGTAGATCTGATTCAGAAGGGTTGGGTTTCCTGCTTTAGCGATCCCCTCAAACACACACTGGAACTTCTTCTCCAGGTTAGACTTGAGTTTACGTCGACACTTTGCAGCACGAGCTCCTGAATGAACAAACAACAAATGAAATCAGTGAGTGGATCCTACAGAAAGTCTAGAAATCTGAACATGTAAGTGTGTCTGCGTAGTTTTTCCTCCTCCATCAGTTTTATTCAGCTCATCAGTGGAGGACAAACAACCGCTGATCTGATGCAGATATATGCAGCATATTTACAGCAGATTTTGAAATATAAACCTCTCCCATGTTGCCTCCATTTCCTCTCCATCATGTTAAATCTGTTAAAATCCTCTTACTGCTCTGCAGACGCTCAGCCAGCTCCTCCTGCTTCATTCTCCTCAGGAAGTGCACTGTGATCTTCAGAAATGCCTCTCTGCTGCTCCTCCTCTGCTCTTCCTCCTCACCGTCCAACACCTCCTCATCCTCACTCTGACTCTCTAAGCATTCTGGGTCATCTGGACTCAGACCCCCCTGGACTCTCTTCAGCTCGTTCTTCACAAAAGTGAAGATGTTCTCCTCCAGCAGCTGGAACAGAAAGATAAAGTGAACATTTCATTTAAACTGGTGGAACACAACATGTGATTCATGTGTCAGTCTGAAGGCCTGCTGGTCTAAACAGATCAGCATGGACACTGTTAGGACCTGAATGCTACTTTAGTATTTCATCTGTGGTTGATGGAGTTAAAAGTAAAAGGTGTGTTTGTACATGTACACACCATAAATATGGAGTCCAGCTGTGTTTGATGCTGCTGTGCAGACTGATCACTGGGAACCTCTGAGCTCTGCTGCTGAACTCTGTGGAGAAAACATCACGTTTAAGGACATTTAATGACTCAAATCTGCACTCAGCTTATTAAAGATGTTCTGTCATGATGACAAAATGAACTCCTGTAAATGCTGCTCTGATTACTGGATGTTAAATTCTTACCTTCCATCAGCAGGTTGTCCATCTTTAAACTTAATAGGATGATGCTTAGACCGGTCACTCTTCATGGACACACAGCTGGGTTCAGGAGAATCTGCTCTCTGCTGCTGCATCCTGATACTAATAAAACAGTGATAAAAACATGCAGTTAAAACCAATGAAATTAAGGATTAAACATCAGTTTAAGTCCCAGAATTAAAAGGAAGTGTTTCAGAACAGAGTGACTGATGAGTTCATATTGCTCCAGTGATAAAAAGTGGTCTTGAATCAACAGAAGAAGGAAGGGTTAGTTATAGTACAAAAAGTAACCCATGACTTTCAACAAACTAACTGTATTGTTTGTTGTTTTAATCCAATACATTAATTGTTTTCTTAAATTCTTCTGTCTATTTTTTCATGTTGTTCTAATTTCTAATTGATGTCGACTACAGTGAAGCCAAAGACAATTTTCCACATTGTGGACAATAAAGTTTAATAAAATTAAATGAAGAAATGCAGGACTGACCATCAGTTGAATCATCAGAATCAAACAGATTTGGTCTAATGGAGAGAAAGCAGCCTAAACCCCTAAATTATGAACTAAGGACAGCCACAATCCCGACTTTCTCTGCTGCCCAGCTTCACTGAGTCTCCTAAAATGTTGCCTGCCCCTTCCGAGGTCCTCGTGCATCTTGACCCCCTTTCGACGTGGTTTTGTTGACACCTTGGTTTCCAAAGTTTCTGCCCTGAGCAGCTCTTCCAGCCTCCAGAGTGGTCCTGTCCATCTGTCCTGCCTTCTTTCTCCTCTTTGTTTTCTCCCTCCTGACCAGCCTGGAGGGACATTTGGGAGCTGTCCCTTGAGGGGCGACTGTCATGATTCCTGTTTAAGCTCTGTTTGTGTTGCCCTGTCTGTTTCTGTCCCTGCCTTCAGTTTCAAACCCACCTGCTCACCTGCTGCCACTGTGTAATTCCCTCATCAGCTCCTCACTACATTTACTGCTCTCACTCATTTTTTTTCATTCTAGACACTAGATTGTGACGCTGTTCCTGTCTGTTCCTGTTCCTCTTGTTACCTGTTCCTGCTGGTTTGAACCTTATTTAAACTGCTTTCCCTTTATGGTCTGTAAGCCTGTCTGTTGGTTTCTGAGCATTAAAGCTGTTTCCATTTAACCTGTCTGTGGTGTTTGTGCCTGGTCCACCTGCTCCGCCCCACATAACACAGGAGGTTTATTCAGCCCAAACAGCCAAACAAGCATTTTTAATTTCTTACCTTCCATCAGCAGGTTGTCCAGGTTTAAACCAAATATGACGAGGCATAGACCAGTCACTCTTCATGGACACGTTTAAGGACATTTAATGACTCAAATCTGCACACAGCTTATTAAAGATGTTCTGTCATGATGACTAAATGAACTCCTGTAAATGCTGCTCTGATGGGTGTCAAACTGGGTGTCAAATTCTTACTTTTGATCAGCAGGTTGTCCATCTTTAAACCTGATCAGACGATCCATGGACCAGTCACTCTTCATGGACACACAGCTGGGTTCAGGAGAGTCTGCTCTCTGCTGCTGCATCCTGATAAAAAAAATAAAACAGTAACAAAAACATGCAGATACAAATCAAAACCATTGATATAAATACATTTCACATGTTATAATATTTGTATTTTAATTCTAATTTGCTAATTTAACATGAAATTGTCGACACCAATAAGTGTCTGTATAAATATATGCTATGCAAGTTATATTTAGGTTGGGTAGCTAGAGTTGCCATGACAAAAAATCTTTTGAATGGGTGCCACGGTCTAAAATGTCTGGGACCCCTGCTCTCTATTTAATTCATGTCTTCTCTGAGACTTCTGGAGCTGTCTCATCTTAGTTGATTAGTTGACTAATCAGTGGTTGAGCTCTTTGTTAACTCACAAAGTTAGTAGTTCATTCTGAGTTATTGTGACTTATTATTCAGTAGTTGAGTGTCAGATGTGACAGTGAGTGTGAATAATGATGGTGGAGTGATGTGAGTGGTGAACAGTGATGGACAGTTAGAGATCCTCATCTCACCTCTGAGCTTTGGTCTGGCTGTCATGTTCCCCACACAGAGAGCTTTTAGAGGGAGGGACTCCCTCCTCTCTGTCCTCACACTGATCCATAGCAGAGAAACAGCTGCTGGGAGAGCTGCACTCACTCACTACAACAAGGTTTCATCACAGGACACATTAGTTCTCATTCATCTCTCTAACATGTCACAAATACTGTAGAATAAAGAGAAGCAGCAGCTCTTCCCATCAGACACACGGAGCAGGTCCATATGAGGACTCTGCAGCCTCTGGGAAAGTTCACAACATGGACTGTAAAAGAGCTTTCAGTCAAACCAAGTCTGTCTCAGTGTTGGGGGATGGTTGTTTTTTGGATTAAAATGCACCACAGCCAAGTTGATCATAGCTGTTTGACCAGTTCTGACACTGCCTGCATTTTTCACTGATGATAAGATCTCAGATTACAATCAAAGTGCTGTTGGTTCAACCTGAGAATCACTAACAGTAAAACAAGGAAATCATTCTCAAACTGCTCTCCTTTAACTCAGAAAGAAACAAATCATCAAGAATCTAAATTTCTGCAAAACCTGAAGGATTAAATAAATCTAGTGAAACAGACAATCATCATCAGAAACATTTCTACTGTCCAGTCAAACAGTGATTCAACACAATATGATCAAACTGATGGTTCATCAGACATTTACAGATTTCTCTGGTAGGATTCTCACCTGCTGAAGTCTCTTCAGGTCAACTTACAGACACTTTCCACCTTCATGTGTAGAGAAACATGAGGAGAGAAGAAGCTGCTCATTCTCCCTCGTCAGTCCTGCTGTCTGTGTTCATTTGATCTGAAGACGCTGTCACACCCTCATAACTTCAGAGTCCACATCTAGCTTGACGTCAGAACTAGTTTCACCTGTGGCAGAAGGGGGAGGGTCCATGCAGACTGAGAGGGGAAGAAAAGTCTCTTTGGGATTTAAAAAATAATGCCATGAATAGTTGTTTTTTTTTGTTTTTTTTTAATTTACATTTCGATATCAAAATACATAATTCCTTCCTCAAATTACATCCTGTATAATGTTCTCTAGACATGCAAAGCAGAACTCTGTACAAGAGATGCAAACCATAAACAAACACTCCCTTCTTACAGAGTAACTTTTCTCTTGATGGAGGATGTAGAAAAACTTATAATCATGTGAACAAATGAACAATTTAAAGTCTGTAGCAAGAACCAAGGGGTTTAAAGGATACAATACTATTACTCAACAAAGTCTGATCTCAGTGGTGATACAAAGTCAAACAAATTTTTTTTATGTTTAAGAAATTTACGTTTACCAGATTCTGATCTGACAGAAAAAGTCATCCTTTCCATCGTAAATATTATGCATTACTTCAACCCAATCCTCCTCTTAGGTGTCTCTGTCTTCAGACACTTCCTGGTGTTTTTTTTATTAGCAACCATCATGATCCTAAACATATATTTGTCTCCTGAATTTGTGATTCTTTCGTTACCTTTTCCCAAGTATAATATGTCAAATGGAAATGGACATTCCACCCTTCAAATCCTGCCAAGGTTTAACAGAGGGGCATTCCCAAAAAACATGAAAATGATTTTCTCCACATTTTGTATCCTGATATTCCTATTTTCTCTTCGTGTAATAAAATATCTCACTATGTTCTTCCAGCCATACTCTCTCCATGAAAGGGATCAAGTTGTTTTCCACTGTTGCTCACTGATCTCTTCCCATTCCTCTTCTAATAAAATCCTTCAAGCCTCCTTTCTCCACTTCTCTTTTATATATGCTGTCTTGTTACCTTTTAAATGTTCCACTCCTCTGTATAATTTTGAGATTAACTTTTTGCCCAAATCTGATTAATATGCTAAAAATATCAATTTAATGATTCCCAATTCTAGCTCATCTTAATCAATCTTTCTTATGATTTGTTCTACATAATGCCTCATTTGTAAATATCTGTAAAAATCCTGATTGTTTAAGCCATATTGATTTTCTTTATATCCTGAAAACTTTTCATAACCTTCTTCTTAAAAAGCTCCCAAAATACTGTTGGTCCCCTTCCCCATCTACTGAACCTCTTATCTGCTGTATTAGGTATGAAATCTGAATCATGTGCAATCTGTCACAATAACTAACTCACTAACTCAACAACTGCTCTGTCAGGCCATTCTTTGATATAATCTCAAACCATATATTAAGGGATAGACCCAGCCATGGATTCAGCTCCTCTTTAAGCTGTATCCTTAATTTATTATAATTTATTATGTCCATCCATCCATCCATCTTCTTCCGCTTATCCGGAGTCGGGTCGCGGGGGCAGCAGCCTAAGCAGGGAAGCCCAGACTTCCCTCTCCCCAGCCACGTCGTCCAGCTCTTCCCGGGGGACCCCGAGGCGTTCCCAGGCCAGCCGAGAGACATAGTCTCTCCAGCGTGTCCTGGGTCTTCCCCGAGGTCTTCTACCGGTGGGACGTGCCCTGAACACCTCACCAGGGAGGCGTCCGGGAGGCATCCTAATTAGATGCCCGAACCACCTCATCTGGCTCCTCTCGACGGACTGATTTATTATGTCCTGTAATGGAATTGTGGCCAATGTGTGGTATTCAATGTCTTTCCATCTTGCCAATAGCTCTTAAAACAGAGCAGGGTTAACCCACCTTCAACCCTGTGTAACTGTAGAGTTAAATCTAATCCGTGGTCTTTTCCCTTGCCAAATGTATCTTGAGATGATTTTATCCCATTCTATAAATGCAGCAACTTTGGAAGAACATTAATTTTGATCGCTTCTATTCTTGAAGTTTAGCTAGTTAATGGGATTAAATTCCATTTTCCAATATCAGATTTTATTCTAGAGATTACAGAGTCATATTTTATAGATGGGATAAGTCTTGAGGCAGAGTTAACCTAATTTATGTCATAGATTTTGAATCCCAATTGAATCTTAAACTATTTTCTCAAGTAAACTCGTTTCTCCCTTTTTCACAGATAGCAGAATTGTATCACAGTTCTCAAATCAAAGTAAATAAAACACAATTATACCAAAGTTCACAATCTTGATAATTATGAAATCAAATACATAGTAGGCCTACAATGTATAACACTTCAATCCACTTCAAAGCTAATGTTCCAGTTCAGTTTAAATTCAATATTCCCAATTAATTTCAAAATAAATCCCAGCCCTCCTACCGCTGTGGCAGTGAGTTTATCACAGTGACCGTGCAGCAGCAGAAGAAGAAGACCACTTCTCCTCATTGGAAACACTTAATAGGATTTACCGCCATCTAGTGTCCATGCACTGGCTGCTGCTGGTGTTAAAAAGTGTTAAAAAGAAAAGAAAAAACGTTACGAGACCCTGTTTATATCTGCAGTGTGAAATGTTTGTCTTCACATTATTAACAAAATTAGTTCATAATGCTGAATTCATTTATCACAAAGCTAATATAAAGTAATAAAAACTCTCACCTACCGTCTTTCTCTCAGAGGACACACGGTGGCGCTGTCTGTTGGGAACCGTTACAGCCGTTACATTTTAAATGGTTGAACCTTCCTGCAGGGGGCGCTCCTCTCTCCTCCTTCCTCACTGTCTCTGTTTAAAAGCGACTTGTAGATGTTTTTGTCATTACACATTACACACATATAAGACACACTTTATAAGATTTACACACATTTATTTAAAAAATCACAATCTGTCGTTCACAGCATATGGTGCTTAATTTAGGATATGAGACCCCCCCGCCCTCCTGTAAAATGGTCTCACCCACTTCTCTACTTTAAAACCAGCTTAATTCAATGTTGATTCAATAACATTTTTTCAACAGTAAAAACAGTCAAACCAAACCAAATATCAACCAGAAGTCAACCTTACTGACTATAATTCAATGTTGAATTAACATCTTTTGCTATCTAGGAAGATATTTCCAGTTCAGTAGAAACTCAATCCAGCCCTCCTACCGCTGTGGCAGTGAGTTTATCACAGTGACCGTGCAGCTGCAGAAGAAGAAGACTTCTCCTCACTGGAAACACTTCTTGGGGTTTACCGCCATCTAGTGTCCGTAAGTGTGTACTGTCTCTCACACACTGCGGGAAAATCTCCACACAACTTCTAACAGGAACACAAACCTGACCAGTACGACAGGTCATAAACAAAATTAAATTAATTAAACTCTACAAACAATGTTCATCATCACATTTTGTTACACTGTTCAACTCAGCTTCTTCTAACACAATAAACATATAAACTAGTTTCCTTAATAAACAAAAGCCATTAACTGCTAAACATTTTGTACTTAAGGCTTTCTTCATACTGTTATATTATCAGCTGGTCGCTAGTGTTAAATATAAATAACACAAATAAAAGTGTAATTAATTTGGTCAAAACTCACCAAAACCTCTGTGGCTTATTGAAGGTGCTTTTTTTAAAGCAAATCACGACCAGGTAGGTTATGTTTTTCAGATGCTATATTAACTCTTTTTAGAAGTATTTTTCTCTCTATTTCTCCTCTGCTGCTTGTTTCTGCCTCTCTGCTCTGTGAGCTTCTGCTGTATCAGGAAGGTGCAAAGATCTCTTAAAAGAAGCGTCACTATGACTTTGTTTTTGCAGTTTACCATATCTGACTGTAACTGAAGGTAAAACCAGTCTAACCTGTAGCTGTACTTCTACTATCTGAACATCTAATGAGCTAAAGATCAGCTCAGAATCATCAGCTGCTGTTAGTATCTCTGACCAACAACATCACTCAGCAGCTTGGTTCAACTTGACTTTGATGATTTTTGTTCCATAACAAGAACATCTGACATCTCTGAGATTATTTTTAGCTTCAGATTTTCTAATTTCTTCCATAACATGTGTCTTTGAGTCTGACCCTAGAGAATTGAAGATTAATCAATTGTAGTTTACTGTTACTGTTTACTAGCTTTTTTACTTTATGTTCTATCTCAGCTTTGATCAGAAGAAGGGGAGAGGTATGGTGGAGCTAGTATAATGTAATATATTATTATTTATGATGATGTGTCAGATATTGTGTTTACAGCTCGTTTTGCAGTTTGAAGAATCTGAACAAATTTTCACTGCCAACATTCACAGATGTTAGTTTGTATTGTTGTATTTCTAGTTTGATGTCTTTAATACCTTACATCAGGGGTCAGCAACCAGGTTTAACTATGGGCCAGTTTGTTTCAGGATCTTTCATTGGGGGGGCTGTTAACTGCTGCAGTGGAAACTCATGATACGTTTTATTTGAATTCATTGAAGAATAAAATTGATTTATAACACTGTTAAGGACTTATCTGAGGGGAAAATGGCATCAACACACCATTTCTGTTGGACTGTCAAACATTTGTGTTGAAGAACAAACGTGTTCTTTAATTTCGATTAAGTTTATTAGATGACTTCATTTCAGCACCTTTACTGTTCAAATAGAAGGGTACAACCATGATTTTAATGCCTCTCCTGGTGTGGGGGCAGGATTAGATGTAACCTGTTTACAGTTTTTGACCTTTTTCTCTAATCTTTGATTTTTGCTGAAATATTGGATCATTTGAAAATTTATTGAAATGAAAGCATGTCAGAAGTTTAGAGGGAAAAGTCACTATTTGGTGGAGCTGTTAACAACTCATAGACATCTGAAATGTGAGCCGACTACACTGCTTTTTGTAAGACGTCAAAAGACAAAAAGGTTGGTAACCACTGGTTTCATCTTAAACAATGTGTTGTATTTTAAAAGCTTGTTATATTATTCATTGTGCTAGTAAAGTGAGGATGCTTTCAACAATTATGTCATGAATATGTTTTATTGATAATGGTGAGATAAAATACATGTGAGAAACACAATAACACTGGGTTCCACAGCTGGACAGATGTTATTTGATTAAAACATGAATAGAGCTGCATGTTGCTCATTGGATCCTGACAACAACAACAGCGGAGTCAACTGAGACTAATCAATGAATCACGTAGAAGGAAAATAACTGAGTGTTTGAGTCTGAGACAGATCTGATTCACAGTGCAGAGTGTGATGTTTGATTTCAGCAGCTGATCTTCAGTCAGCAGAGTTTCTGTCCACAGGAGAGACTCTCCTTCCTACAGAGGACACAGAGAGACTCTCCCTCCTACAGAGGAACCAGAGAGACTCTCCCTCCTACAGAGGAACCAGAGAGACTCTCCCTCCTACAGAGGAACCAGAGAGACTGAGGAACCAGACCAGACTCCAAATCCAGCATACAGAGGCTGAGTGAATGTGGTGTTGAAGGTGTGGAGGTGGATCAATGTGTCAGAGGAGACTCTGTAGAAGGACAGAGTGCCAGCAGGACAGTCCACATACACTGCTACTCTGTTAGAGACAGAGGAGGAGGTAGTGGAGGAGGAGGAGATGGATGTTTTTTTGTTATTCTGCCAGACAGAGTAACAACCATCATCAGAGCAGTCCAGACTCCAGGACTGATCATTCCTTCCAAACTCACAGTCATCTCTGCCTCCTCTCCTTTTGATTCCTCTGTAAGTCACTGATGTAAAAACTGTTCCTCTCCACTCGACCTCCCAGTAACAGCGACCAGTCAGATCATTTCTACACAGCAGCTGAGGACAGGAGTCAAATCTGTCTGGATGATCAGGATATGACTGATCGTCTTCCACACATGACACCTTCCTGTTGTTGTCAGACAGTTTGAGATTTTTGTGTGTTGTGTTTGTGTCCAGTTCCAGTTCACAGGCATCTGATGGAGAGAATGAGACACAATACATCTGCAGTTTATCATCTGTTGATTTAACAACTTTACTCACAATTACCAAAATTAAACGATTCAAACATAAACCATCTCCATAACAATTGACTCACTCCATGACCGAGGAAGCCCATGAGATGTGACAGCTTTAGAGCAAGTGGGAATTTTTTTTTTTAACCAAATTCAAACTTAAGTCAGTGTTTTTTAATTGAGTTTGGTGTAAAGTGAAAGTCTTTGCACATCAAGTCTGTTATTTTCATCTCAAACTGTCGTCTGTTACAAACACATTTTAGTCCAAATGCTCCAAGCAGCTGAAGTCAGTATGAATGAATGAACTTTATCTGCAGGAGAGACATGAGGGACATTTTGGAGCAGGTAGCGCCACCATGTGTATATTTATAAAACATTTCTCTTTTAGCTCCTGAACTGTGATGAACAGAAGGAAATTTCTGTTTCATGGATTAATTGGTTAAAGATAAATGTAAGTTTAGGCCACGCTCATTTCTGTCATTTTTTCTGTCAACACATTTTCTGTCAACACATTTTCTGTCAACACATTTTCTGTCATTTTGAACTTTTTTCTCTTCTTTTACATATTTTTCTCAAAATTTTCAAACTGAAAACACACTCACATTTCCTCACATCAAGTTTCAGTCTCTCCGGTCCACCATGGTCCAACCTGGAGGAAGTGACAAAGACACAATCAGCTTCATACACCTTCACTCATATACACCATTAAACATGAACCAGAGTCCTTCAGTTAGTCAGAGTGTCTGTCCATCTGTCCATACCTGAGAGTGTCCATCTGTCTGTCCTTACCTGAGAGTGTCCAGTCTCCAGTGTGGATCCTTCAGTCCAGCAGACAGCTTCTCTCCTGAGTCTCCTGGATGATTGAAGCTCAGGTCCAGCTCTCTCAGATGGGAGGGGTTGGCGCTCAGAGCTGAGGCCAGAGAAGCACAGCCTTCCTCTGTGATCACACATCCTGACAGACTGAACACACATAACAGTTAATTTTCATGTAAACTAGAAACTCTGGGTAGCAATAATATTACTTTAAATATGCAGTACTATAATGACCTGAGAGTTTCCAGTCCGCAGTGCGGACTCTCCAGTCCAGCAGAGAGACGCTTCACTCCTGAATCCTGCAGGTTGTTGTTACTCAGGTCCAGATCTCTCAGACTGGAGGACTGGGAGCTGAGAACTGAGGACAGAGCTGCACAGCTTCTCTCTGAGAGGTTGCAGCCACTCAACCTGAAGAAGAATCAGCAGAACAAATGGAAACAATTGCAATCATTAATATTCTTCTTTGAGCAAAGATTATAGGTTCTACAGTATATATTGGAATCAGAAATTCCTGTGACCCACAGTTAGCATCCTATTGCTTGCAATCGCAGGTGTGCTCGCACTCCATCATCACTATTTGACTGCAGAGTAAAAATTCCTTCTCATCAGTGACACCAACAGCCATTTAGTGATCCACTTAAAATTAGGCCATAGTGGTCTGATACTATTCCAATATCTATTATTTTTTAAATTACATAACACAGGTAGGGTAGGGATTTGGTGTAAATAGCACTACTAATCTTGAAACCCATTTTTGTTATAATCTGCTAGAATAGAAATCACAATATAAATGTTAAACTGACAAATGTGGTGTATTCAAATCCATCCATAATCTGGGCTGCTCTAAATGCAAATCACTGATACCAAACAATAAGTAAATGTGGTACTCTGAACTGAATATTAGAGCAGAGCCGGATGAACAACATGGGGATATTATAATTGTCTTATGGTTCTTTATCTGATCTATTCCTGGTCACTCTGTTCTCCTTTCTAACTTTTCTGTTTGCACCTACAGAGCTTTGTTGGAGGCTTTGACCACTGGCAGCAGCCTCAGAAGAGCCTCCTCTGAAGCAGAGTATTTCTTCAGGTCAAACACGTTCAGATCTTTTTCTGATGAGAGTAAGATGAAGACCAGAGCTGACCACTGAGCAGGAGACAGTTTATCTGTGGAGAGACTTCCCGATCTCAGGTACTGTTGGATCTCCTCCACGAGAGAACGATCATTCAGTTCATTCAGACAGTGGAACAGATTGATGCTTCTCTCTGCAGACACATTCTCACTGATCTTCTTCTTGATGTACTTGACTGTTTTCTGATTGGTCTGTGAGATACTTCCTGTCTGTGTCAGCAGACCTCGTAGGAGAGTGTGATTGGTCTGCAGTGAAAGACCCAGGAGGAAGCGGAGGAACAAGTCCAGGTGTCCATTTGGACTCTTTAAGGCCTCGTCCACAGCACTCTGGTAGAAACGTGTTGGTTCAGGTTTGTCTGTAAGCGCTTCAGACCCCCAGGATGTTTTTTGTTCTTCTGCCAGCAGATTGACTCCAGACTTGATGAATGTCAGATGGACATGAAGAGCAGCCAGAAACTCCTGAACACTCAGATGGACGAAGCAGAATACCTTGTCCTGGTACAGACCTCTCTCCTCTTTAAAGACCTGTGTGAACACTCCTGAGTACACTGAGGCTGCTCTGATATCGATGCCACACTCTGTCAGGTCTGATTCGTAGAAGATCAGGTTGCCTTTCTGCAGCTGCTCAAAAGCCAGTTTTCCCAGAGACTCAATCATCTTCCTGCTCTCTGGACTCCAGTGTGGATCTGTCTCAGCGCCTCCATCATACTTGATGTTCTTCAGTTTGGACTGAAGCACCAGGAAGTGGATGTACATCTCAGTCAGGGTCTTGGGCAGCTCTCCTCCCTCTCTGCTTTTCAACACATCCTCCAGAACTGTAGCAGTGATCCAGCAGAAGACTGGAATGTGGCACATGATGTGGAGGCTTCGTGATGTCTTGATGTGGGAGATGATGGTGCTGGCTTGCTCCTCATCTCTGAATCTCTTCCTGAAGTACTCCTCCTTCTGTGGGTCAGTGAACCCTCTGATCTCTGTCACCCTGGCGACACACTCAGGAGGGATCTGATTGGCTGCTGCAGGTCGTGTGGTTATCCAGAGGCGAGCAGAGGGAAGCAGTTTCCCCCTGATGAGGTTTGTCAGCAGCACATCCACTGACGTGGACTCTGTAACATCAGTCAGGATCTCAGTGTTGTGGAAGTCGAGAGGAAGTCGACACTCATCCAGACCGTCAAAGATGAACACAACCTGGAACTCTTCAAACCTGCAGATTCCTGCTTCTTTGGTTTCAGTAAAGAAGTGATGAACAAGTTCCACCAAGCTGTACTTTTTCTCTTTCAGCACATTCAGCTCTTTGAAAGTGAATGGAAATGTGAAGTGTATGTCCTGGTTGGCTTTGTCTTCAGCCCAGTCCAGAGTGAACTTCTGTGTTAAGACTGTTTTCCCAATGCCAGCCACTCCCTTTGTCATCACTGTTCTGATTGGTTCATCTCTTCCAGGTGAGGCTTTAAAGATGTCTTCTTGTCTGATTGCTGTTTCTGGTCTGTCTGGTTTCCTGGATGCTGTTTCAATCTGTCTGACCTCATGTTCATCATTGACCTCTGCAGTCCCTCCCTCTGTGATGTAGAGTGGTGTGTAGATCTGATTCAGAAGGGTTGGGTTTCCTGCTTTAGCGATCCCCTCAAACAGACACTGGAACTTCTTCTCCAGGTTAGACTTTAGTTTACGTCGACACTTTGCAGCACCAGCTCCTGAATGAACAAACAACAAATGAAATCAGTGAGTGGATCCTACAGAAAGTCTAGACATCTGAACATGTAAGTGTGTCTGTGTAGTTTTTCCTCCTCCATCAGTTTTATTCAGCTCATCAGTGGAGGACAAACAGCCTCTGATCTGATGCAGATGTGTGCAGCATATTTACAGCAGAGTTTGTAATATAAACCTCTCCCATGTTGCCTCCATTTCCTCTCCATCATGTTAAATCTGTTAAAATCCTCTTACTGCTCTGCAGACGCTCAGCCAGCTCCTCCTGCTTCATTCTCCTCAGGAAGTGCACTGTGATCTTCAGAAATGCCTCTCTGCTGCTCCTCCTCTGCTCTTCCTCCTCACCGTCCAACACCTCCTCATCCTCACTCTGACTCTCTAAGCATTCTGGGTCATCTGGACTCAGACCCCTGTGGACTCTCTTCAGCTCGTTCTTCACAAAAGTGACGATGTTCTCCTCCAGCAGCTGGAACAGAAAGATAAAGTGAACATTTCATTTAAACTGGTAGAACACAACATGTGTTTCATGTGTCAGTCTGAAGGCCTGCTGGTCTAAACAGAGCAGCATGGACACTGTTAGGACCTGAATTGTACTTTAGTATTTCATCTGCAGTTGATGTAGCTAAAGGAAAAAATCACAGCTGTGAATATGATGTTTTATAAAAACTAGGTCACCTATATAGTTGAAATGTGCCATTATTTTTGAAATAAAGGTTTTACATTTTCCATACTGCTCTTAAGGAGAAATGCTACAACAACCTGAATGCATTGCACGTGCCTCATCTAATCAACACAGTCACCATTCTTTATTCTGTCAGAAAACAGTCAGGTTTACCAAACTGCAATGTTTGTTGCAGAGCAGTGTTCTTTCTCTCTTCTTCTTCTTCCTCCACACTCTGTAGTATCTGATTCCACAGTGTAATATTCAGCCTTGTATCATGAAACAAGTGTTGTTTCTAATATGCTGATATGCTGATAGTCTGGTCTGGTTTTCCCCACATGGTAGGTGTTTTGAAAGACCCACAAATTTACTGTCCTTGAGGGCGCCACAACAGAAAATGGGGAAACATAGCCGTCTAATGCACATCTCCGAATATCGCCAGATGACGATTTTTGCCAGTAACTGAGTTGGGTACTCTGGGTGCAGGCAAAATGGAGGGAAGTTAAACATTGTTGTTTGCATGCACTACCCACATTGTAATGATACATTTCTGATTGAAAATCTGCAAACTTTCTCTTTAATAGTAAAAAGTTTGTTAGTACATACACACCATAAATATGGAGTCCAGCTGTGTTTGATGCTGCTGTGCAGACTGATCACTGGGAACCTCTGAGCTCTGCTGCTGAACTCTGGAGAAAACATCACGTTTAAGGACATTTAATGACTTAAAAAAAAGAAGATGTTCTGTCATGATGACAAAATAGACTTCAGTAAATGCTGCTCTGATTACTGGATGTAAGCAGATTGTCCAATAATAAACTTAATAGCAGTTAAAACCAAAGAAATGAAAGATTAATCATCAGTTTAACTCTATACCCTAGAATAACATAACAGAACAGATAATGATAATGGTAGGTGTGACAAAATGAGTAAGAGCACACCATTTGTCCCCATTGTTCCATAACTTATTAATTTAATTATACTTGTTGTTTGTTGTTTGGACCATCAGTTAGTCAGTAATAATACTTTGCAGACACTTACTATCCTGGGTTTGTTTGTGTTTTGCAGTATATTTGGTTAAGTTACATCTCAGCAGACTTTTGGTTAAAATAAAACACACTTGTATTAAGGTTAGTAAGAGTTTATTGGTTTAGTTTGAGGACATAAGTTTAGTATTGTCTTTCTTTGTTATTTACCATGTACTCAGGAAACAAAGGGAGGAGGTGGCCTACGTTTCCTGAATTTATAGACTGGTGACATCATTCGTGATGTCACTAGGGAAGAACCATGTGGAGGGGTGGTCGAATAATGTATGCTTATGAGTTAAGATAATTGTTTATTTTTCTCTTGTTTTGTACAACTTTTTGGTTACATGTGAAACATAGTGGCACATTTTATAATAATAAAATATCGTTGGACAACTGATCAAGCCTTCTGTGTCTGCCTCCTACTAAAGATTAGACCACTTTGGTCGGCCTGTACCATAGTAGGCAACTTGGTCATGAGTCAACAGAAGGAGAAGGAAGTGAGGATGTTCCACAGGAATTCTATGGCTCAGTAACAATCTGTGCCAACGTCAATAACTAAAGATTATTGAAACATTCCAGTTCACTCTCAGATGGATGAACACAGCATCAAGCGGCGTATACTAGCACCATACCAGCAACCTGGAAAGTGGCAGAGGGCTGCTTTGTCCCAAAGGAGAAGGGATCTTCCGAGATCAGCCAGTTTAGAACCATCTCTCTTCTGAGTGTAGAGGCCAAGATTTTCTTCTCAGTCTTGGCAAGACAGATGGCAGCCTACATGACGGAGAATGGCTACATAAACACATCTATCTAGAATGTTCAAGCCTAAGAAGTCAAGAAGCATGGGGAACGGCCATCTACTGTAAGGAGGACCAGAGCCAACATCCTCCAGAAGGTGCGAGGGTCCTGGAGTGCAGAGAGATAGGGTGGCAAGCATGGCTGTTTTGTGTTGAAGTGGGGTGCAGAGGGTTCCTGGGACAGTCTGCATGGACAGTGCTCACTGCACTGGGTATATCAGGGAAGGGGTGGAAAACAGCTGTGTGCAGGATTGGGGAGGCAGCAGAAACTCTTACTGGCTCTGGCATAAAAGGGAAGAAGAGAGCTAGAGACCTGGCAACCACTGCCGACCTGCCAATTGAGGGTGTCATGGTTAAGGGTCAAGACGCCCGGTGAAGACTGGGCATCAGCTCTGGACCAAAGGCCACAGTCGTTCAGATGAACAACTGCATTAATGGCATCCTCAGATGTATTATACAAGCCAGTGGCTGAGGGACAGTACTATTGACTGGGAGGAGACTGTGGGGTAGACCCAGAAGATGCCGGGGGCATTATATATCTCTCCTGGCCTGGGAACGCCTCGGGATCCCCAGGAGGAGCTGACAAGCGTTGCTGGGGAGAAGGATATTTGGGTTACATTGATTAGCCTATTGCCATTGTGACCCAGCCTCTGATAAGCGGCAGACAATTGATGGATGTATGTTTTGAAAGTTACACACATATTGATATAGTGACCATGTTGGTGTCTTATAACACTGAACTCTTTGACATGTGACTGTTGCACAGGTGAACACTGCGATGTCACTGCTGAAACTATATATTGATTGCTCTTCTTAGGAGAGTCAGATAATAACAAACTTCACTTTTAAGTTCTTACCTTCCATCAGCAGGTTGTCCATCTTTAATGTCAATAAGGTGACCCATAGACCCGTCACTCTTCATGGACACACAGCTGGGTTCAGGAGAGTCTGCTCTCTGCTGCTGCATCCTGATACAAACAAACAATTAGAGTTTAAAAAGATGAATTTTGAGCAGACTGTCAGCAGCTGAAGTTGTAGAAGCAGAATGAAAATCAGTAAGAAGACAGTGGATGAGAAATGTTCTCCTGTTCATCAAAATGTCATCTGATGAAAGATGCTGTCTCATCTTAGTTGATTAGTTGACTAATCAGTGGTTGAGCTCTTTGTTAACTCACAAAGTTAGTAGTTCATTCTGAGTTATTGTGACTTATTATTTCAAATAATTATGACACAATTAACACTGACATGAAAAGGAAATGTATACATAATGTGCATTGTATCTCCTTTTCTTTCCTTCATTGATTTGTCTTTAATGAGCGACTTTAGATTTTTTTCTCTTCTTCCATAAATGAAAAACATTCTTGTGTCTAACAATCTTTTCTGTCAAATAAATAAATGTGTTGAGTCAGTTTATCAATCCTGAGATCAATATTCTGACCTTTGCTCAGCAGGGTCCATCTTTGAAGTTAGCTCAAGACAGACACATCCAAGTTATCTGCTGCTCTGATTATTGATGTGATGTTTTCAAAGTTACACACACATATTGATATAGTGACCATGTTGGTGTCTTATAACACTGAACTCTTTGATATGTGACTGTTGCACAGGTGAACACTATGATGTCACTGCTGAAACTATATATTGATTCCTCTTCTCAGGAGAGTCAGATAATAACAAACTTCACTTTTAAATTCTTACCTTCCATCAGGAGGTTGTCCATCTTTAATGTCAATAAGGTGACCCATAGACCAGTCACTCTTCATGGACACACAGCTGGGTTCAGGAGAGTCTGCTCTCTGCTGCTGCATCCTGATACTAATAAACAATTAACAAATCAAAGAGTCTCTTTGTTAACTCACAAAGTTAGTAGTTCATTCTGATTTATTGTGACTTATTATTCAGTAGTTGAGTGTCAGATGTGACAGTGAGTGTGAATAATGATGGTGGAGTGATGTGAGTGGAGAACAGTGATGGACAGTTAGAGATCCTCATCTCACCTCTGAGCTTTGGTCTGGCTGTCATGTTCCCCACACAGAGAGCTTTTAGAGGGAGGGACTCCCTCCTCTCTGTCCTCACACTGATCCATAGCAGAGAAACACCTTCACACAAACACAACAACATGCTCATTCATTACAACCAGCTGCACATCACACAGGTCTGCACTGCTGTCTAACATCCTGTCATTATTCATTACACCACCAGATGGAGACAAAGTAACAACTTATAGTTTAATAACGTTTTGAATGTTTGACTGTATGACTTTTCATTTGTCAGTATGGAGACACATCTCAGTTTAAATGGAGATGATCTGGTGGTGGAGTCAGCTACATGTAACAAGATATGAAAGTACTGACCAGGTGAATTCAGATCCACATCCTGTCACAGAGTCATTCTACCTTCACCTGCAGAGGAAACACACAGAGAAATTGCAGCCGATACATACAGTTCATGTTGCATGTTTGCATGATATCCAATAGATGGCGCCCGCCATCTGTGGAGGACTCAGTAATCAGTAGAGATAGAAAGGACAAAAATCAGGAGGAGGAGAAGGAAGAAGCAATACATTGAGCTGAATGCTGATCAGGTATGAAGAGAAATTAAACAATGAACAATTTCATTTGTCTTCAGTTTTAGAGACATTTAAATTGATTTTTCTATTTTAGGCAAGGCAAGGCAAGGCAGTTTTATTTATATAGCGCATTTCATACACAATGGCAATTCAATGTGCTGTACATAAAACAGAAAAACATGTAAAAACATACAATTAACCCCCACCCCCACCCCCCCATAATAAAAACAAAGTACAGAAAAATAGAAAGACATAAATAAAATGATTGCAGCATAAAATAATAAATTAGCTTTAAAATCATTAAAAGGACATAGAGTGCAAAAGAAAGATTAAAGTGTAAAGTGCTTTAAAAGAGCTCAATCATAAGCACAGGAGAAGAGAAATGTTTTTAACCTGGATTTAAAAGTGTTCACTGTTGGGGCTGATTTCAGTTCTGCTGGTAGTTTGTTCCAGTTGTGTGCAGCATAACGTTATATAATATTTTGTTATTATGATGAAGCACAGTTAAGTGTGCTGGGTCGTAGTGGCTGACCTCATGTTTCAAGATTCTTACAAAGGGAGTCTTTAAGAAACTCATCTTCCCATAGTCCTTGGTTGTTCAAACCCAGGTGTTAACTACACTCATGGACACAGGGTATCAAAACCAGAACCCCACTTCTCCATTGTTCTCTTTCAGAGAATTCTGCTGATGGTCAAACCTGTAACCAGCATTCAACCATGCTCCAACAGGAGGACTAGAACACTGCAGGGCTGTTGAGCCTCTTCTCTGCACTACCAGGACAGTGATGACAGTTGTTCACCCCCTGCCTCTCACACTATCACATTTTGATCCATACAACTGTAATCCCAACATTGACGATTACTTTATTACTCTACAGCTGTACACAAGTTTAATAATCATGAATTATTGTAGACAGCCGAACCTGTAACCATTGCCCAACAAGTGAAATGGTAAAGAGTCATCCATCCTTTTTTTATGTGAAATTTTATTTATTTTTGTGAATATATTTAATCTGTTTTCATAAAGCACTCATTAAGGTTAACTCATGATCCACCTTTAAAACATAGCACTTAGATACTGTTTTATTGCTATTCCATTGGCTTCTAACCTGTTTCACTCTAACAAATACTTACATATACATCATCATATTTTTACTTCACTATTTCTATGGTTGTAGTTACAGTTGTGCTCTTGGTCTGGTTAAATAACTGAATATCATGAATTAAAAGATGTTTTTAACACTATTACTGTGACCTTGTTTTAAGTTTATTATTTTATTTGTTTTGTAACCTGTTAATCACTAACCATCCCACCTGTGAAATAAACTCTTTTTGTTGGACTGTGGACTGTTGTAACTGTGGATTAGTAGTTATAAATGTAATAATATCCTTTGATACTGCCACAAAACTTATTGACCAATTAAATAAATGGAACATACAATTACTGACTTCAAAAACTCATTTTACAAAAACAAACATTTTGAGTTCATTTTATGAAAAAAAGTCACATTCACTGTATATTTTCTTAATCATTGTATTTAGCTAAAGGTTTGTAGAATGAATGTCGTCGTACCCAAACCATTTAACACCCAGTTTTCATTGTTGAGCAGGGTGGTGCACCACTTGGAAATGACCCAAATCTTTATATTATGTCATGTACATACTGTATATGACATGTTTATGCTCATATAACTAATGTTATAGTATTATCAGTCTAAGAGTTTACATATTGCCAGCTTAGCACAGGTGGGACAATGGGCAGTACAATAATAATATTAATGTCAATGTACATTATCATCAAACTGTGACTGACTAGAAAAGTAAAGTCTAGTAATAAATACAAACTTCTAAAGTAATGTTATGTAATTGTTTAGGTTCATGATGATTGATGTCCCGGTGTGAATTTTATTGTACAGATGTTTCTAATATTATCTATTATCAGCAAGTTTTTCTTATTTCTTCTGTTTTGTTCGTTTCACCAGTGCAGTAAACAAAGCAACATAACACATCACTATAGCTACCAGATCATTTTAACACCTGCTGACACAAACATGATGAAAACTGTCTGCTACGTTACCTTTAGATTAATGAAGCCGATGATTGAAGGTGAAATATATCAGCAGCTTGAACCAGAACACCAACCAGAAGAAGAATAAACATGTAACTCACAGCAGGAGGTTTTTAAGGTCTGTTAATTCACAAACAGTCTAAACTCTCTGTGTTCATCTTTAATCTGAAGTCTTCTTTAAGGAAATCTGATCACAGAACAACAGCTCTGAACTTTGGAACAATTGAAGTCAAACATTAACAGACAGTATAAATCTTTATCAGTTGAATCACAAGGTCTGATTATAGTTTTATGGTTTGTGCATTATATTGCATTATATTCCAACAACAACACAAAAACAGCAAGATGAATAGTGTTTATCATATGAATAGAAATGATATGGAGTCCAGACACTGGTGGTGGCTGATGAAGTGATGGGAATACTGATACTGCAGAGACTGGGTGAAGAAGGGAAAGTGGAGCTGCATGCCAGACTAGAGCTGAGACTAGAAAAGACTGCAAAACAATTAAAGTGTGCTGCTGGATAAACGTGATCAGCAGGTGAATGTGTGTAAAATGAGGCAAATGAAGCTTAGCCAAAGTTCTTTCAGGGATTGAATGATATGAAATGCCACTTCATAGTTAGCCTGTCATCTAGTCACAGTCTTTTTACATGTGCTTCTCTTTCTCTCTGCTTCAGTCTGACTTACAGCAGTTACGTGTGTGTCCCCCCATTTCCTAATCTCTGCCCAGTCACAGAAGTCCACCTTTAATTCTACCATCTTCTCATCTGACTCATCAGCAATCACCACCACCAGTGTCTGAACTTCAGGAACCTATTTTTTTGCAGCTGTTCTGGGAGGATTTCCTCATAGAGTTCAAGCACCAAAGGCTTTGTCTATTACTAAAGACTTTGTTTCTCTCATTGTATAATAAATGTATTTTTTATTCACTTGTATCTCCTGATTGAAATGAATGTACGTTTCCGTCTTCATTATTATAACAGGTGCATGTGTATGAGGACAGTATGTTTGTTTATAAGTGTTCAAGGTGGAGATTTTAATTCTCAATAAAATGACAGTTTAGAGAATAATAACGCATCATACCTTCTTCTGTTATATTTTGTGAGTAACATCGGAACCTGCAGTGTAACTGTTGCCCCCCCCCCCTAACTTGATGGAAGTTAGGAGTGGTTGGAAACCCGGCTGCCGCTGAATCGATGGCGGTCGCTGTATATATGAACACAGAAGCAGACAACATTAGCTTCCTTTCCACTCGGCTGCAGGTTTTATTCTGTTTCACAAAAGTATAGTGAGCAAGTATACAATTTTACAGAGCATAACTACTTATTTCTTAACTATTCATGACACAAATGCATACTCTTTAGGTGATTATTAACCCACCTCTACCAGAGGCAGAAAAAATTAGCTTCCTTTCCACTCAGCAGCAGAAGAAGAAGACTTCTCCTCACTGGAAACACTTCTTGGGGTTTACCGCCATCTAGTGTCCGTAAGTGTGTACTGTCTCTCACACACTGCGGGAAAATCTCCACACAACTTCTAACAGGAACACAAACCTGACCAGTACGACAGGTCATAAACACAATTAATTACTTTACTAAATTAAATCTATGAAACTCTACAAACACTGTTCATCATAACGTTTCTATCTTTGAACTCACAGTTTTGCGTTTTTTTAATTTATTTTTTTAGACACAATAAAACTTAACTTTTCCTATTAACACAATAAACATTTGTATGCTGGTTTCCTTAATAAACATGTAACCCCCATACATTTAACATATATTTAATTCTGTTGTTTGAATTCATTTGTTTATAGTTGATTATTATTAACATTCGACAAACTACAGCTATAGTTACATTTCCATTCATTTTTGGTATACATTCATACATAAAATCATATTTAACTTATATTTATTTATGTTTCACAGATATTAATTGCAATTCAATCATTAATGTTGTTGTTGCATTAATAAAAGGCCAAAAAGGGGCCCCTAACTAAACTGAATCTTACTTACTGACTAAAACAAATGGGGAGACATACTGACTTTACAGAACTGGACTTCCAAAGAAAAGAAAGACAATTATCTAAAGCGTGAATACAGAAGGATTATAAAGGAAACTGATTTTGACACTACCTAAAGAACAAACTGTAAAGATGGACACTTTAACTTCATTCTTTTTATTACTTTCATTTAATACTGAATTGAAAATTTACTATTGAAATTGAAACACAGTGAACAAAGTGATATACTTCAGTTGATCCATTTTATTTTCTTAAGTGAATCCAAGTTCACATCTAAAAGAAAAAAAGGGGGAAATCTTGGTTTATTCAATTATTTCATTATTTATTATTTTGTGTAATAAATATATATTTTTATTCCCGTTATTTTGCATTTGTGTTTTGCTTACCATCCTCCTTATCGGGCCTATGTGTGTGATATTTATGTAACTATTAACTTAACAATTAGCGAATCTCAATTCAAATCGTGATTACAAGTTTTTGGACTTTTTCTCTAATCTTTGATTTTTGCTGAAATATTGGATCATTTGAACATTTATTGAAATGAAAGCATGTGAGAAGTTTAGAGGGAAAAATCACTATTTGGTGGAGCTGTTAACAACTCAGACATCTGAAATGTGAGCCGACTACACACTGCTGACTGGTTTCATCTTTAACAATGTGTTGTATTTTAAAGCTTGTTATATTATCCATTGTGTCAGTTAAGTGAGGATGCTTTCAACAATTATGTCATGAATAGGTTTATTGATGATAAGATAAAATACATGAGAACCATAAAAACACCCAAAAAGCTGATCTTCAGTCAGCAGAGGAGGAGAGTTTCTGTTACTGTGTATCTTAAATTTATACACATATCAAACATAATGATGATGATTATGCAGATATACTTATTATTAACATAAGGTATTTGAAATCAGTTACTAATGTAATGTAAGCAACGTGTCAAATATTGTGTACAAATCAAAACTATTACTCAGTACTAATCAAAACATCAAAAATATAACTAGAAAATATGAATAAAAACTTCAACTCAAAAATAAATGTGCGAAATATAACCATTAATTACTTAGCATGTTAAGGAGGAATATAAGAATGCCTCATACTTATTCAAGATACACATCTATAAGGAATATTGGAGCCTTTACATCCATTAATCAAAAGACTTCAAGTGCTGCTGTAGGAGTTCATACTCAGTCCTATGTGTCATCTTTACACACAGCAAGTCGTCCTCAAACTAAAAACAATACTTCAGCTCTTTGTATATTTTACACATTGAGCCATCACCACAGAGAGGTTCTAGGACTTATTTTAACACAAAATACATCTACAGTCCTGACATCATTGCATCATGTAGAATGAAAGAGTGTTTGAGTCTGAGACAAATCTGCTTCACAGTGCAGAGTGTGTGTGATGTTTGATTTCAGCAGCTGATCTTCAGTCAGCAGAGTTTCTGTCTGAGAGACTCTCCCTCCTACAGAGGAACCAGAGAGACTCTCCCTCCTACAGAGGACACAGAGAGACTCTCCCTCCTACAGAGGAACCAGAGAGACTCTCCCTCCTACAGAGGAACCAGAGAGACTGAGGAACCAGGCCAGAACATAAACCCAGCACACAGAGGTTCAGTGAATGTGGTGTTGAAGGTGTGGAGGTGGATCAGTGTGTCAGAGGAGACTCTGTAGAAGGACAGAGTGCCAGCAGGACAGTCCACATACACTGCTACTCTGTTAGAGACAGAGGAGGAGGAGGAGGAGGAGGAGGAGAAGATGAATCTTCCTCTGTTTTTATGACAGACAGAGTAACGACCATAATCAGAGCACTTCAGACACCAGGACTGATCATTCCATCCTAACCTACAGTCAGCACTGTCTCCTTTCCTGCTGATTCCTCTGTAACTCACTGATATATTAACTTCTCCTCTCCACTCGACTTCCCAGAAACAGCGACCAGTCAGAACATTTCTACACAGCAGCTGAGGCCAGTAGTCAAATCTGTCTGGATGATCAAGATATGACTGATCCTCCTCCACATGTGTCACCTTCCTGTTGTTGTCAGACAGTTTGAGTTTTCTATTCATTGTGTTTGGATCCAGTTCCAGTTCACAGGCATCTGATGGAGAGAACGAGACACAATACAGCTGCACTACATCATCTGTTGATTTATGAACAAATTTACTGACATTACTGAAATTAAACTATTCAAACTTAAACCATCTCCATGACAACTGAGGAAGACCATGAGATGTGACTGAAAGCTTTGGACATACAGTGTAAGTGAACCTTTAATAGTTCAGTTAGAACATGAACAGTCAATATCTGTTTGATGATGAATCTTCGTCTTCAGTAGGATGTCAGACAGACAGACAGACACGAACTGTAGCTGTATAACTGTAGATATTTAATGTTTTATGACTTTATTTATTGAGTTCTTTTATTTTTTTGTGATGTTTTTGTTGTTCTGTTCTGGTTGTTAGTCTGAATGTTGACTTTATGCTTCTTGTCCCCCCTGTTTATTTTTGTTTGTTTTTAATTCTTGTTTTTTTCCACAATAAAATAAAAAATAAAGATAAAAGCACACTTACACTTCCTCAGACCTGGTGTCAACCATCGGACTCCAGCAGGCTGCAGGCTGAAACCGTGATAGAATCTAATCAGGTTTAACTTTTAACATTTACAGCAAACTTCAGTTAGAAAGAAGAAAAAGTCAAAGATTCAGTTGAGATCTGTGATCAGCTCTGACAGAGAAAATGTTTCCAGCTCTTCCTCCTCTATCACACAATGTCTGACCATACCTGAGAGTGTCCACCTGTCTGTCCATACCTGAGAGTATCCACCTGACTGTCCATACCTGAGAGTGTCCACCTGTCTGTCCATACCTGAGGGTGTCCACCTGTCCATACCTGTAAGTGTCCACCTGTCTGTCCATACCCGAGTGCCCACCTGTCTGTCCATATCTGAGAGTGTCCACCTGTCTGTCCATACCTGAAAGTGTCCACCTGTCTGTCCATACCTGAGAGTGTCCACCTGTCTGTCCATACCTGAGAGTGTCCACCTGTCTGTCCATACCTGAGAGTGTCCAGTCTCCAGTGTGGATCCTCCAGTCCAGCAGACAGAAGCTTCTTTCCTGAGTCTCCTGGATGATTGTAGCTCAGGTCCAGCTCTCTCAGATGGGAGGGGTTGCAGCTCAGAGCTGAGGCCAGAGAAGCACAGCCTTCCTCTGTGATCAGACATCCTGACAGACTGAACACACACACAACAGTTCATCTAATGAGCTTAAAATTTTTCCCCCTTCAGGCCATTATGTTTACACTCAGTGCCCCCTGCTGTATTGGAATCATTCAGATACATTTTATGTTAGTAGAAAATATCACTTCATATACATAGTAATAAAAATAACCTGAGAGTTTCCAGTCCGCAGTGTTGACTCTCCAGTCCAGCAGAAAGCTGCTTCACTCCTGAATCCTGCAGGATGTTGTTACTCAGGTCCAGATCTCTCAGACTAGAGGACTGGGAGCTGAGAACTGAGGACAGAGCTGCACAGCTTCTCTCTGAGAGGTTACAGTCACTCAACCTGAAGAAGAATCAGCAGAACAAAATACAATAATGGCATTCATTTTCTTCTTTGAGCAAAGATTACAGGTTCATATGTAGGAATCAGAAATTCCTGCTCATTAATGACACTGGTGACCATTAAGTGAGCTGCAGTCAACATCCTGTTGCTCACACTCCATCAGAACCATCCGACTGTATGTGATGTTTTTTTCCTCACTTACAATTCAGATAATAAAACAGAAGATCTCTAATGTGTTTCTGCAAAACATCTCTCACTCCCAGTCACAAAGAGGCTCCTGCTGCTCTGTGGCCTGACCGTTGAGAGCCAATCCAATGCCCAACCTGACACATTATACATTAATCAACCATCCAAACCTGAACCATGAACTGCAAACCTTGTTTACCAACCATAAACACCAGTAGGCTCAGCATGCTGTGGTCAGGGAGCAAAAGGCGGTGTGTTTTTAATGTGTGCTTATTACTTCCTTTTGACTATCAACAGAAAAAACAGACATGGTTAACTGTGTTCTGTCGAGGAAATAATGTTTCAGCTGTTAGTTCTCAGGAGGTGAAGACTTGTCATTATGGGGGTGTTTTGTTGTGAAATGTGTTGTGGTTGATGGTGGCAGCTAGCTGTCTCATTAGCTGGAGAGCTAATATTTGCAGGATGTTTGTTAGATGTTTTGATGTTGTGTTAGATGTTGCTGGTTTGTTGATGTCAGTGGGACAGAGGCAAGGCACCAAGGAGCACCAAAAAACATTACGTCTGTTGGATTTTGTGCCTGAGTCTAACACATAGAAATCAGTCCACATGCTGATATACCCAACTGAGAAAGTCGGGGAACGTCTCATTTTTTAAATTCCATGACAATCTATTCAATCATTGGCAATAAATATGATTAATGAATGTAAAATGTTTCTGAATTGAATATCAGACCAACAGAAGAATATTTACTCAAATTATATCAGATTTCTTAATGGAATAACAGAGCAATATAAACATTATTATACTGTAGTTCTTTATCTGATCTACTCCTGGTCACTCTGTTCTCCTTTCATCCTCTTTTCTTCTTAACTTCTCTCTACTGCAAATACTTAATGTTCTCCAATGAGAGAAGAAAATATAAAACTATTAAGATTTCTGATCATGTAATGTAATGTATATAACTGTCCACCTGCAGAACTTTGTTAAGCTGACCTGATTTGTATCTTTAGAACTATTTAAAAACTTTAATTTCATCCATTTTTTCTTTTTTGATGTTCTATGCGAAGCACTTTCTAACGTGAGTGAGTTTCGTTAAGTGCTCTGTAAATATGTATTGCTATTTTTTTATTGGATAATTAACATGCATTACCTGTTATTACTGTAAATCACTTTAGAACTTTGTTTTGAAAGGCTATATATATATATATATATATATATATATATATATATATATATACACATATATAGTTATTTGCCTATTACAGAGTGTCTATTTGCACCCCTGGTACAAATAGCCTCTGTCACACAGCTGAGCTATTTGCACCCTAGACGTATAACAACGTGAAGACATGGTGGACATTCATCTTCCACGCCACCAGAAAAGGGAGAATTTAGAAAGGTTTAATCTCTAATGTTTTTTCTAGACATTTCTGGCGGGAAAGTTGTATTATATTTTCATAATCTTTCCTCAGTGAATGCAAACAAGCGTCAGTTATCTATCTTCCGTATTAGCAAAGATATTGGGCTGTCGCATCACTATAGGACCAAAGCAGTGGCGTAATGGGTAGCGTGTCCGTCATTAGTGCAGGAGACACAAATTCGAGTCTTTGCAGCAGCAGTCATATGTTGATAATGTCTCTTGCAGAAAAACTCTGTATGCATTTACTTAACAAAGTTATGAAAATGCAGCAACCCAAAAATATCTGAATTTACAACCTTCAGTTTGTTATATGATGGAAATCAAATCTTGACAGATAAGTTTATGGTTGCCATGGATACCAAAATACATTTCAGACCTCACAAGTCTCAGGCATTGGCCCAAGCTGCTCTCACGCCACACCTGACATTTCTTCACCCCAAGAAGTGATAGATCTCACCGGACAGAAATTATTATATAAGAGAACACCAACGTATATTTATCCCGCTGTCCTGGTGGGATACGGGAGTCTTCCGCATATCTTAAGACGCTCCCCTCCAACACTCTGTCCCACAGCATGCACTCCTAATTGTACTGGGGTGCAAATAGCCTTTGCCTTATTATTATCATTATCATTATTATTACAAACTGCTTGTTTTTAGCTGACTCACTTTGCTGTAAATGTAAAATTGCTCAAGGTTTTAATATATGTTATATATGTTAGTATTTGGTTCATTGGGTTTTTATTATTCTTACAGCATCATTATCTGTTTCTTTTGTCTGAGATGTGTTTGTGTTTTTTTGCTTGGCTATGTTGTAAATGTCTCAACCTTTATATCCAAGACTAAATGATGGTTGAAATGAAAAAGGAAAATTATATTTTTTCCATCTTCTCCTCCGCTCACCTTCACTCCTTTCTTCTCCCTCGTGTTTTTCCTCACTTCTCCCTTTCTTCTCTATTTTCACTCCTTAAATCCAGACTTCTGCTTCTGTCCTCTTCTCACTGATTTCTCACTCATTTACTCCTGACTTCATCACACATTTTCTCCTATCTTCTTACTTCTGCTTTTAAGTCCTTTCTCACTCTCCTCATCGTGACATGACTGAATGAAAAACAACACACAACAATCCTCAATGTTAGGGTGGACCTACAGGTGGAGATATTTCCCCAGTTATAGACATTTGGCTCCAATGATTTGCTGATGCCGTCAGAGAGACTGAGGGAATTTACAAAAAGTTATTTTAAAAATGTAAAAGATTCAGGACTTTTGAGAAAACATTTGCGGCTGTAGCTCAAGAAGCCCCCCATCACCACCCTGCTCAGTCTATGGTTCTGTGTGTACTTACAGAGCTTTGTTGGAGGCTTTGACCACTGGCAGCAGCCTCAGAAGAGCCTCCTCTGAAGCAGAGTATTTCTTCAGGTCAAACACGTCCAGATCTTTTCCTGATGACAGTAAGATGAAGACCAGAGCTGACCACTGAGCAGGAGACAGTTTATCTGTGGAGAGACTTCCTGATCTCAGATACTGTTGGATCTCCTCCACTAGAGAACGATCATTCAGTTCATTCAGACAGTGGAACAGATTGATGCTTCTCTCTGCAGACACATTCTCATTGATCTTCTTCTTGATGTACTGGACTGATTCCTGATTGGTCTGTGAGCTACTTCCTTTCTGTGTCAGCAGACCTCGTAGGAGAGTCTGATTGGTCTGCAGTGAAAGACCCAGGAGGAAGCGGAGGAACAAGTCCAGGTGTCCATTTGGACTCTTTAAGGCCTCGTCCACAGCACTCTGGTAGAAACGTGTTGATTTGAACACGTCAAGACACCTGGATGTTGTTTGTTCTTCTTCCAGCAGATTGACTCCAGACGTGATGAATGTCAGATGGACATGAAGAGCAGCCAGAAACTCCTGAAGGCTCAGATGGACGAAGCAGAACACCTTGTCCTGGTACAGCCCTCTCTCCTCTTTAAAGACCTGTGTGAACACTCCTGAGCACACTGAGGCTGCTCTAATATCAATGCCACACTCTGTCAGGTCTGATTCATAGAAGATCAGGTTGCCTTTCTGCAGCTGCTCAAAAGCTAGTTTTCCCAGAGACTCAATCATCTTCCTGCTGTCTGGACTCCAGTGTGGATCTGTCTCAGCTCCTCCATCATACTTGATGTTCTTCAGTTTGGACTGGACCACCAGGAAGTGGATGTACATCTCAGTCAGGGTCTTGGGCAGCTCTCCTCTCTCTCTGCTTTTCAACACATCCTCCAGAACTGTAGCAGTGATCCAGCAGAAGACTGGGATGTGGCACATGATGTGGAGGCTTCGTGATGTCTTGATGTGGGAGATGATGGTGCTGGCTTGCTCCTCATCTCTGAATCTCTTCCTGAAGTACTCCTCCTTCTGTGGGTCAGTGAACCCTCTGACCTCTGTCACCATGCAGACACACTCAGGAGGGATCTGATTGGCTGCTGCAGGTCGTGTGGTTATCCAGAGGCGAGCAGAGGGAAGCAGTTTCCCCCTGATGAGGTTTGTCAGCAGCACATCCACTGAGGTGGACTCTGTAACGTCAGTCAGGATCTCAGTGTTGTGGAAGTCCAGAGGAAGTCGACACTCATCCAGACCGTCAAAGATGAACACAACCTGGAACTCTTCAAACCTGCAGATTTCTGCTTCTTTGGTTTCAGTAAAGAAGTGATGAACAAGTTCCACCAAGCTGTACTTTTTCTCTTTCAGCACATTCAGCTCTCTGAAAGTGAATGGAAATGTGAAGTGTATGTCCTGGTTGGCTTTGTCTTCAGCCCAGTCCAGAGTGAACTTCTGTGTTAAGACTGTTTTCCCAATGCCAGCCACTCCCTTTGTCATCACTGTTCTGATTGGTTCATCTCTTCCAGGTGAGGCTTTAAAGATGTCTTCTTGTCTGATTGCTGTTTCTGGTCTGTCTGGTTTCCTGGATGCTGTTTCAATCTGTCTGACCTCATGTTCATCATTGACCTCTGCAGTCCCTCCCTCTGTGATGTAGAGCGGTGTGTAGATCTGATTCAGAAGGGTTGGGTTTCCTGCTTTAGTGATCCCCTCAAACACACACTGGAACTTCTTCTCCAGGTTAGACTTGAGTTTACGTCGACACTTTGCAGCACAAGCTCCTGAATGAACAAACAACAAATGAGATCAGTGAGTGGATCCTACAGAAAGTCTAGAAATCTGAACATGTAAGTGTGTCTGTGTAGTTTTTCCTCCTCCATCAGTTTTATTCAGCTCATCAGTGGAGGACAAACAGCCTCTGATCTGGTTCAGATGTGTGCAGCATATTTACAGCAGAGTTTGAAATATAAACCTCTCCCATGTTGCCTCCATTTCCTCTCCATCATGTTAAATCTGTTAAAATCCTCTTACTGCTCTGCAGACGCTCAGCCAGCTCCTCCTGCTTCATTCTCCTCAGGAAGTGCAGTGTGATCTTCAGAAATGCGTCTCTGCTGCGCCTCCTCTGCTCTTCCTCCTCACCGTCCAACACCTCATCCTCACTCTGACTCTCTAAGCATTCTGGGTCATCTGGACTCAGACACCTCTGGACTCTCTTCAGCTCGTTCTTCACAAACGTGACGATGTTCTCCTCCAGCAGCTGGAACAGAAAGATAAAGTGAACATTTCATTTAAACTGGTAGAACACAACATGTGATTCATGTGTCAGTCTGAAGGCCTGCTGGTCTAAACAGAGCAGCATGGACACTGTTAGGACCTGAATGCTACTTTACTATTTCATCTGTGGTTGATGGAGTTAATAGTAAAAGTTGTGTTTGTACATGTACACACCATAAATATGGAGTCCAGCTGTGTTTGATGCTGCTGTGCAGACTGATCACTGGGAACCTCTGAGCTCTGCTGCTGAAGTCTGTGGAGAAAACATCACGTTTAAGGACATTTAATGACTCAAATCTGCACTCCGCTTATTAAAGATGTTCTGTTATGATGACAAAATGAACTCATATAAATGCTGCTCTGATTACTGGATGACAAATTCTTACCTTCCATCAGCAGGTTGTCCATCTTTAAAGTGAATAAGGCCCTGCATAGACCGTTCACTCTTCATGGACACACAGCTGGGTTCAGGAGAGTCTGCTCTCTGCTGCTGCATCCTGATACTAATAAAACAGTAATAATAACATGCAGTTTTAAAACCAAAGAAATTGAGTATTAATCTTCAGTTTAAATCCCAGAATTAAACAGAAATCTTTCAGAACAGAGTGAATGATTTCAAATTCCTCCAGTGATGAAAAGGGGATGGCAGCGACTTGGTCATGAGTCAACAGAAGAAGAAGGAAGTGAGGATGTTCAACAGGAGTTCTATGGCTCAGTAACAATCTGTGTTAACCTCAATAACTGAAGATGGCCATTTTCATTCACGGTTCATACTTATATGTATGAAAAGTAATGCATTGAAATTCATATGTAACCCATGACTTTCAAACTAATTTTAATGGGTTTGCACATTTGGTGCCTGCAGAACTGCTATATTACTCAACATTTAACTGTGATATTTTATACTCGATGTGTCGGCATAATTCACTGATGATTTTATTTGTATCCTCAAAATTTTTCAACACAAGTGTCCTTGATAACTCAACGAAACGAACAGTGAATGTTATGATCATTGGCTTTAATTCTTTCACTTTCAATTGTGAGAACATTTTTGCCATTTTGGACAATAGTGGAAGTAGTTGCATTAGCAACTGTTACTATGGTGAAGACACCACCAAAAGCTGTATAATACTTTTCCTCACTGATAATTTTAACGTTCTTGATGAAGAAATAAAAGATGGGCGAATGTTATGGTATTGGCTTTGATTATTTCACTTTGGATTCTGAGGAATCTGGGCTGTTTTGGACAACAGCTGAAGCGGTTACATTAGCCTACCTATGATCCTCAGTGACCGTTACTGTGGTGAAGACGCAACCAAAAGCCCAAAGCTTCCCTTGGTAGTTGCTTTAGATGCAACCCAGTATCACAGCAGGTGGTGAGATGGTCACAAAATGTGTTATTCTTTTTGACAAAGTGAAGTAGGCTAAAAGATCTCAAAAAGTAACACATAATGCTTTGATTTAAAGAAATTCAAATCTCTGGGCTATTTTAAGAACTGCATTGAGACTTGGTTGCGCTCTGATCGCTCATGTTAATGCATGTATTTAAATAATATGATTCGTATCATACGAACAGAGGATGAGAACGGCCTGAAATAGTAGCTTAAGCATGAATGAGAAAGAGTTGTCTTTTCAGCAAACCAAGCACTTCAGGCCTTCTTCAAAGTCTGTAATACTGCTGTAGATTGTCAGCAGTGAAAAAGCAAAAAGGAATTGTGCATTGTTAAATATATTCTATAATGTTTTTATTTATTTACTTATTTATGCTTTGAATGTCAACTCTACTTGCCTGACCCTTGTCAGTGTGCAAGGGGCCATACAAGCTGTCAGTGTGGACGTCTACTTATTTATTGTGTCTGGCACAGTCCACTACACCCATCAGTTTATGAGTGTGTGTCTCTGTTTTGTATAAGGTCTGGGTAGATTGTAAAACTGAATTGCCTTCTGGGATAAATAAAGTCATCTGAATCTGAAACCATCATCACCATCTTCAGTCATCATCTCCATTACTCATCATTCATTGAGATGCAATAAAAAAAACTCAGAGTATTTCAGATACAATCCAAAAATTGGTGCCTCTATCTCTGAGGCCATAAGCAAACAGACACAGTTTCTGACAGTGAATAATGATGGTGGAGAGATGTGAGTGGAGAACGGTCAATGACAAAAAATACTGAGAAACACAACATGTTTTCCAGGAGCTCAGCAATCAGAAGATCAGTGACTGTCAGAGCAGCAATGAAAAGATTTGATGCACAAAACAGCAAAAAAAACAGATTCATGGACAGATATGATCTGTTCAGGAAAGACTGATGTCCATCATTGTTTGTGTGCGTTCACTGAAACGTTAAATGTTCGCATATCATATGTGTGTGATGCTCTCTCATCTTTGGTATGAAAACAAAACAAGACTGGTCATGTAAGAGTCAGACCAGCCTGCTCTTGTTCTCCTTCTCCACTTCAACAGTAGCTCACATGTCCCTTTATAAAGCCCCAAACCTCTTTTATTTGTTTTTCTTGTTGGCTACATCTTGAATACAAGATAATTAATTGAAGAAACTGATAGAAATACATTTTACATGTTAAAATATTTGTATTTTAATTCTAATTTACTAATATAATATGAAATTGTTGACACCAATAAGCGTCTGTATAAATACAGGCTATGCAAGTTATATTTGGATGGGTAGCTTGAGGTGCCATGGTCTAAAATGTCTGGGAACCCCTGCTCTCTATTTAATTCATATCTTCTGAGACTTCTGGAGAACACTTGAATATAAACAAATGTGAATTATTGGCAGTGAAAGACTCACTATCAAACATTCCTGTCAAAGACACAGTGGCATACCTGAGGATCTCTATCAATAAGGATCAAAAAGTTGAATTACTTTATATTTTGGCCCAGTCATTGAAAAAGACCCATATTAAGCAGTGAGAAACAGTTCAATGGGTCACTTCTCAAAACAATGGTGGAGCACACAATTCACTTGGGCAGTTTATTCAGGTGCAAATGACTAATGATTCAACTCAAACCTTTGACTCTGATGAAGATGCAGTTAGTGTCAAAACATTGAACTAATTCTCACAATTTGTCCTATTCTGAGAGTACCGACCTTCACCTGTAGAGTGGCTGAAGCACAAGAAATTCTCTCTACTTGGATATTAATCAATGTCTTAGGCTTACCTGTGCTGCTCTCTCATTACATATTGATAATAAAACAATGAAAAGAAAAAAGAAAACCAGATCAGCTACTTTTTAAAATACCAAATTAAAAGTGTATCTCTAATTACATATTTTCTAAAATTGGTGGATTACAATTTATATTAATGTGCAATTATTACAATAAAAAGATTTCTATTTGACTTTTTTCACAATAAGTGCTGCTTATTTCAATACTTTGAACACCTTTAAGATTAATTGGATCAATTCTTAAAAATCCAAATTGAAAGTGGATCTCTAATTACATATTCTCTAAAATTGGTGGATTACAATGTTAATATTAGTGTATTATTAGTGTGCAATTATAACATTAAAAAGTTTTCTATTTGACTTTTTTCACAAATAAGTGCTGCTTACATGGTTAATGATATACAAGCACAATGCTTCACTGTTCTATTTAGTAATAATAGAGACAAACATTTTAAAAAACTTATCTCTACCTCACAACATATGTTTATTTTCCAAGGAATGGTACACATTCCTGTAACCTGTTGTAAGATATGTTAGATCAATCTTGAATAATAAATTTAAAAAAAAATTCTGAGCTTTTACTGAAAATGTTTGTTTTTTTTTCGTTTTTTCTTACCTTCCATCAGCAGGTTGTCCATCTTTAAAGTCAATAGGATCACCCATAGACCGGTCACTCTTCATGGACTCACAGCTGGGTTCAGGAGAGTCTGCTCTCTGCTGCTGCATCCTGATACAAACAAACAACAAATCAAAGAGTTTAAAAAGATGAATTTTGAGCAGACTGTCAGCAGCTGAAGTTTTAGAAGCAGAATGAAAATCAGTAATCTGATGAAAGATGCTGTCTCATCTTAGTTGATTAGTTGACTAATCAGTGGTTGAGCTCTTTGTTAACTCACAAAGTTAGTAGTTCATTCTGACTTATTGTGACTTATTATTCAGTAGTTGAGTGTCAGATGTGACAGTGAGTGTGAATAATGATGGTGGAGTGATGTGAGTGGAGAACAGTGATGGACAGTTAGAGATCCTCATCTCACCTCTGAGCTTTGGTCTGGCTGTCATGTTCCCCACACAGAGAGCTTTTAGAGGGAGGGACTCCCTCCTCTCTGTCCTCACACTGATCCATAGCAGAGAAACAGCTGCTGGGAGAGCTGCACTCACTCACGACAACAAGATTTCATCACAGGACACATTAGTTCTCATTCATCTCTCTAACATGTCCAAAAATACTGTAGAAAACAGAGAAGCAGCAGCTCTTCCCATCAGACACACTGAGCAGGTCCATCTGAGGACTCTGCAGCCTCTGGGACAGTTCACAACATGGACTGTAAAAGAGATTTCAGTCAAACCAAGTCTGTCTCAGTGTTGGAAGATGGTTGTTTTTTGGATTGATCCAAATTGATCCAATCTGTCTGACAAGTTCTGACATTTCCTACATTTTTCACTGGTGATAAAATCTCAGATTACAATCAAAGTGCTGTTGGTTCCACCTGAGAATCACTAACAGTAAAACAAGGAAATCATTCTCAAACTGCTCTCCATTAACTCATAAAGAAACAAATCATCAATAATCTAAATCTTCTGTAAAACCTGAAGGATTAAATAAATCTAGTGAAACAGACAATCATCATCAGAAACATTTCTACTGTCCAGTCAAACAGTGATTCAACACAATGTGATCAAACTGATGGTTCATCAGACATTTACAGATTTCTCTGGTAGGATTCTCACCTGCTGAAGTCTCTTCAGGTCAACTTACAGACACTTTCCACCTTCATGTGTAGAGAAACATGAGGAGAGAAGAAGCTGCTCATTCTCCCTCGTCAGTCCTGCTGTCTGTGTTCATTTGATCTGAAGACGCTGTCACACCCTCATAACTTCAGAGTCCACATCTAGCTTGACGTCAGAACTAGTTTCACCTGTGGCAGAAGTCCAGGAAGGGGGAGGGTCTCTGCACACTGAGAGGGGAAGAAACGTCTCTTTGGGATTTCAAAAATAATGCCATGAACAGTTGTTTTTTTAATTTTCTTTTGGAATTAACTTTTTATTGATATCAAAATACATAATTCCTTCCTCAAATTACATCCTGTATAACGTTCTCTAGACATACAAAGCAGTACAAGAACTCTGTACAAGAGATGCAAACCATAAACAAACAGAGTAACTTTTTTTTCACAGAGTAACTTTTCTCTTGATGGAGGATGTAGAAAAACTTATAATCATATGAACAAATGAACAATTAAAGTCTGTAGCAAGAACCAATGGGTTTAAAGGATACAATACGATTACTCAGCAAAGTCTGATCTCAGTGGTGATACAAAGTCGAACTAATTTTTCTTATGTTTAAGAAATTTATGTTTACCAGATTCTGATCTGATAGAAAAAGTCAGCCTTTTCATCATCATCAACCCAATCCTCCTCTTAGGTGTCTCTGTCTTCAGACACTTCCTGCTATTTTTTTTTAAATTAGCAACCATCATGATCCTAAACATATATTTGTCTCCTGAATTTGTAATTCTTTCGTTCCCTTTTCCCAAGTATAATATGTCAAATGGAAATGGATATTCCACCTTTCAAATCCTGCCAAGGTTTAACAGAGGGGCATTCCCAAAAAACATGAAAATGATTTTCTCCACATTTTGTATCCTGATATTTCTATTTTCTCTTCGTGTAATAAAATATCTCACTATGTTCTTCCCGCCATACTCTCTCCATGAAAGGGAGCAAGTTGTTTTCCACTGTTGCTCACTGATCTCTTCCCATTCCTCTTCTAATAAAATCCTTCCAGCCTCTTTTCTCCACTTCTCTTCTCTTCTCTATATGCTGTATTGTTACCTTTTAAATGTTCCACTCCTCTGTATAATTTTGAGATTAACTCTTTGCCCAAATCTGATTAATATGCCAAAAACAACAATTTAATGATTCCCAATTCTAGCTCATCTTAATCAATCTTTCGTATTATTTACTCGACATAATGCCTCATTTGTAAATATCTGTAAAAATCCTGATTGTTTAAGCCATATTGATCTTCTTTATATCCTGAAAACTTTTCATAACCTTCTTCTTAAAAAGCTCCCAAAATACTGTTGGTCCCCTTCCCCATCTACCAAACCTCTTATCTGCTGTATTAGGTATGAAATCTGAATCATGTGTAATCCATTGCAATAACTAACTCACTAACTCAAGAACTGCTCTGTCAGGCCATTTTTTGATATAATCTCAAACCATACATTAAGGGATAGACCCAGCCATGGATTCAGCTCCTCTTTAAGCTGTATTCTTAGTTTATTATCATTTATTATGGCCTGTAATGGAATTGTGGCCGATGTGTGGTATTCAATGTCTTTCCATCTTGCCAATAGCTCTTAAAACAGAGCAGGGTTAACCCACCTTCAACCCTGTGTAACTGTAGAGTTAAATCTAATCCGTGGTCTTTTCCCTTGCCAAATGTATCTTGAGATGATTTTATCCATTCTATAAATGCAGCAACCTTGGAAGAACATTCATTTCGATCACTTCTATTCTTGAAGTTTAGCTAGTAAATGGGATTAAATTACATCTTCCAATATCAGATTTTATTCTAGAGATTACAGAGTCATATTTTATAGATTTTAATTGAGATAAGTCTTGAGGCAGAGTTACTCTCATTTATTTCATAGATTTTGAATCCCAATTGAATCTTGACTATTTTTGGTATAGTTATTTTCTCAAGTAAACTCGTTTCTCTCTTTTTCACAGGTGGCAGAATTGTATCACAGTTCTCAAATCAAAGTAAATAAAACACAATTATGCCAAAGTTCACAATCTTGATAATTATGAAATCAAAAACACAGTACAATGTATAACACTTAAATCCACTTCAAAGTTTATGTTCCAGTTCAGTTTAAATTCAATATTCCCAATTAATTTCAAAATAAATCCCAGCCCTCCTACCGCTGTGGCAGTGAGTTTATCACAGTGACCGTGCAGCAGAAGAACAAGACTTCTCCTCACTGGAAACACTTCTTGGGATTTACCGCCATCTAGTGTCCATGCACTGGCTGCTGCTGCTGGTGTTAAAAAGTGTTAAAAAGAAAAGAAAAAACGTTACGAGACCCTGTTTATATCTGCAGTGTGAAATGTTTGTCTTCACATTATTAACAAAATTAGTTCATAACACTGAATTCATTTATCACAAAGCTAATATAAAGTAATAAAAACTCTCACCTACCGTCTTTCTCTCAGAGGACACACGGTGGCGCTGTCTGTTGGGAACCGTTACAGCCGTTACATTTTAAATGATTGAACCTTCCTGCAGGGGGCGCTCCTCTCTCCTCCTTCCTCACTGTCTCTGTTTAAAAGCGACTTGTAGATGTTTTTGTCATTACATATTACACACATAACTTTATAAGATTTACACACATTTATTAAAATAATCACAATCTGTCGTTCACAGCATATGGTGCTTAATTTAGGATATAAGACCCCCGCCCTCCTGTAAAATGGTCTCACCCACTTCTCTACTTTAAAACCAGTTTAATTCAATGTTGATTCAATGACATTTTTTCAACAGTAAAAACAGTCAAACCAAACCAAATATCAACCAGAAGTCAACCTTACTGACTATAATTCAACGTTGAATTAACATCTTTCGCTATCTGGGAAGATATTTCCAGTTCAGTAGAAACTCAATCCAGCCCTCCTACCGCTGTGGCAGTGAGTTTATCACAGTGACCGTGCAGCAGAAGAAGAAGACTTCTCCTCACTGGAAACACTTCTTGGGGTTTACAGCCATCTAGTGTCCGTAAGTGTGTACTGTCTCTCACACACTGCGGGAAAATCTCCACACAACTTCTAACAGGAACACAAACCTGACCAGTACGACAGGTCATAAACAAAATTAATTACTTTACTAAATTAAATCTATGAAACTCTACAAACATTGTTCATCATAACGTTTCTATCTTTGAACTCACAGCTCTGCTTTTTTTTTAAATTTACTTTTTTAGACACAATAAAACTTAACTTTTCCTATTAACACAATAAACATTTGTACACTAGTTTCCTTAATAAACATATAACCCCCATACATTTAACATATATTTAATTCTGTTGTTTTAATTCATTTGTTTATAGTTGATTATTCTTAACATTAGACAAACTACAGCTATTGTTACATTTCCATTCATTTGTATGTATGTATACATTCATACATAAAGTCATATTTAACTTATATTTACTTATGTTTCACAGATATTCATTGCAATTAAATCATTAATGTTGTTGCATTAATAAAAGACCAAAAAGGGGCCCCTAACTAAACTGAATCTGACTTACTGACTAAAACAAACAGGGAGACTTACTGACTTTACTGAACTGGACTTCCAAAGAAAAGAAAGACAATTATCTAAAGAGTGAATACAGAAGGATTATAAAGGAAACTGATTTTGACACTACCTAAAGAACAAACTGTAAAGGTGGACACTTTAAATTCATTCTTTTTATTACTTTGATTTAATACTGAATTGAAAATTTACTATTGAAATTGAAACACAGTGAACAAAGTGATATACTTCAGTTGATCCATTTTATTTTATTTTCTTATGTGAATCCAAGTTCACATCTAAAAGATAAAAAGGGAAAATCTTGGTTTATTCAATTATTTAATTATTTAGTGTTTTGTGTAATAAATATATATTTTTATTCCCGTTATTTTGCATTTGTGTTTTGCTTACCATCCTCCTTATCGGGCTTATGTGTGTGATATTTATGTAACTATTTACTTAACAATTAGCTCATCTCATTTCAAGTGGTTACAAGTTCTGGACCTTTTTCTCTAATCTTTGATTTTTGCTGAAATATTGGATCATTTGAACATTTATTGAAATGAAAGCATGTGAGAAGTTTAGAGGGAAAAATCAGTGTTTGGTAGAGCTGTTAACAACTCATAGACATCTGAAATGTGAGGCGACTACACGCTGCTTTTTGTAAGACGTCAAAAGCCAAAAAGGTTGGAAACCACTGGTTTCATTTTTAACAATGTGTTGTATTTTAAAAGCTTGTTATATTATCAATTGTGTCAGTAAAGTGAAGATGCTTTCAACAATTATGTCATGAATAGTTTTATTGATGATTGTTTGATAAAATACACGTGAGGAACACAAAAACACTCAAAAAGCTAAATGCTATAGGCTAAATGTTAGAATTATAACCAATTGGATTACTTAGCATGTTAAGGAGTAATTGTCTATAAGGAATATTGGAGCCTTTACATCCATTAATCAAAAGACTTCAGGTGCTGCTGTAGAAGTTCTTACTCAGTCCTATGTGTCATCTTTACACATAGCAAGTCGTCCTCAAACTAAAAACAATACTTCAGCTCTTTGTATATTTTACACATTGAGCCATCACCACAGAGAGGTTCTAGGACTTCTGATGCGTGGTGATATGGATCATCAGCTAATCATCTACCAGGGCTGGAAGTCAATCCACCAATTCCCTTCAGTCTTAACACATATTAATAGAACATATTTTAACACAAAAAGAACAATTAAACACAAAATACATCTACAGTCCTGACATCGATGAACCATGTAGAAGGAAAGTGAGGATGCTTTCAACAATTATGCCATGAATAGTTTTTATTGATAATGGTGAGATAAAATACATATGAGAAGCTGGACAGATGTTATTTGATTTTGCATGCTGCTCATTGGATCCTGACAGTAACAACAGCAGATTCAACTGAGACTAATCAATGAATCATGTAGAAGGGAAAATAACTGACTGAGTCTGAGACAGATCTGCTTCACAGTGCAGAGTGTGTGTGATGTTTGATTTCAGCAGCTGATCTTCAGTCAGCAGAGTTTCTGTCCACAGGTGAGACTCTCCCTCCTACAGAGGACACAGAGACACTGAGGAACCAGATGACAAGGACCCAAATCCAAATTCAAATCCAGCACACAGAGGTTCAATGAATGTGGTGTTGAAGGTGTGGAGGTGGATCAGTGTGTCAGAGGAGACTCTGTAGAAGGACAGAGTGCCAGCAGGACAGTCCACATACACTGCTACTCTGTTAGAGACAGAGGAGGAGGAGGAGGAGGAGGAGGAGGAGATGGGTGTTTGTCTCTTATTGTGCCAGACAGAGTAAGCGTTCTTATCTGAGCAGTAAAGTCTCCAGGACTGAACATTCCCTCCAAACCAACAGTCATCTCTGTCTCCTCTCCTGCTGATTCCTCTGTAACTCACTGATATAGAAACTCTTCCTCTCCACTCGACCTCCCAGTAACAGCGACCAGTCAGATCATTCCTACAAAGCAGCTGAGGCCAGTAATCAAATCTGTCTGGATGATCAGGATATGACTGATCCTCCTTCACACATGTCACCTTCCTGTTGTTGTCAGACAGTTTGAGGTTTCTGTGTGTTGTGTTTGGATCCAGTTCCAGTTCACAGGCATCTGATGGAGAGAACGAGACACAATACAGCTGCAGTTTATCATCTGCTGATTTATTAACAACTTTACTGAAACCATTTAAACTTAAACCATCTCCATGACAACTGAGACACTCCATCACTGAGGAAGACCATGAGATGTGACTGAAAGCTTTGGACATACAGAGTAAGTGGACCTTTAACAGTTCAGCTAGAACATGAACAGTCAACATGACAGTGATATTCAGTAATATTCATGTTTGTTCATCAGGTTTGGTGTAAAGTGAAGGTCTTTGCACATCAAGTCTGTTATTTTCATCTCAAACTGTCGTCTGTTACAAACACATTTTAGTCCAAATGCTCCAAACAGCTGAAGTCAGTATGAATGAATGAACTTTATCTGCAGGAGAGACATGAGGGACATTTTGGAGCAGGTAGCGCCACCATGTGGACATTTATAAAACATTTCTCTTTTAACTCCTGAACTGTGACGAACAGAAGGAAATTTCTGTTTCATGGATTCATTGGTTCAAGATAAATGTCAGTTTAGGCCACGCCCATTTCTGACAAAACACATTTTCCATCATTTTTAACTTTTTTCATTTCTTTTACATATTTCATCCATTTTTCTCAAAGTTCTCATGAATCAAACTGAAAACACACTCACACTTCCTCACACCAGGTTTCAATGTCTGCAGTCCACCATGGTCCATCCTGGAGGAAGAGACAAAGACACAATCAGCTTCATACACCTTCACTCATATCCACCATTAAACATGAACCAGATACCCTCAGTTAGTCAGAGTCTGTCCATACCTGAGAGTGTCCACCTGTCTGTCCATACCTGAGATTGTCCACCTGTCTGTCCATACCTGAGAGTGTCCACCTGTCTGTCCATACCTGAGATTGTCCACCTGTCTGTCCATACCTGAGAGTGTCCACCTGTCTGTCCATACCTGAGAGTGTCCACCTGTCTGTCCATACCTGAGAGTGTCCACCTGTCTGTCCATACCTGAGGGTGTCCACCAGTCCATACCTGAGAGTGTCCAGTCTCCAGTGTGGATCCTCCAGTCCAGCAGACAGAAGCTTCTCTCCTGAGTCTCCTGGATGATTGTAGCTCAGGTCCAGCTCTCTCAGATGGGAGGGGTTGGAACTCAGAGCTGAAGCCAGAGAAGCAAAGCCTTCCTCTGTGATCAGACATCCTGACAGACTGAACACACATAACAGTTAATTTAATAAGCTTCTCATGATACTGGAGCTGCAGAGATCCCTATTTTGACATATTTATGATGGACATGGTTTTCAAATAAAGTAAAAGAATTGTTGTTAACTTATTTGTCCATCTTGAGTGTGTGTGTGTGTTCGTGTTCATTCACTTATGAGCAGTGCATGTGATTTGGTGATTGTGCTGGGAGTAAATTGGGGCCACGAAAATCCTATGGCCAGCCTTTGAAAGGAATTTTACCTACTACACACTTGATATTACAACACTTCACCACAGACATTACACAAAATCTTTTGAGTATCAAAAACTCTTCATGTAAACTAGAAACTGGGGGTAGCAATTAGGGTTGCAAAGGGGTGGAAAGTTTCCGGTAAATTTCCATGGGAAGTTAAGCTGGGGAATTTTGGAAATATTCCAAATTGGAAACAAAATTATGGGAATTAAATGGGAATTTATGGGAATTAATGGCAACTGAGGGTAATTTAGTGGAAAGGTATCATCATTTGATTGATTAATTGGATAAAAAAAAAGTCCACCCCTTCATTAAAAAACATTATTTTAAGTTGACGATAAAAAAAGGTGCACAATGTCGCTTGATGTCCCTGAGCTGTTGAAGTTATATTAAATTATACAATTACTTATAATTTAATAGTAAAAAAACAACTAAATGTTGTTATTCTTAATGGTTTCACACACAACTCTGAAAAATACAACAATGTGTCTGTGAAGCTACACATCCCTGAGGGGGATGTGTCCAATGTATCCTGGTGGAGATACAACTCATAAAATCCAAAATATACAAGATGTTTTTAACTATTAGTTATTGTTATTTACTTAGGTACAAATGATATAACTAGTAACATCAAAGTTCCACTCCTGTCTGTTGAAGTGATATTTACTGTACAAATTGTGGTTAATTTGGTTTTGACCAGTTTTATTTTTTCCACCATAAGGCTAAATATAGCACTTACACATAAAAATATCCCTAAATATATTATCATATAATGTCATCAAAACCACAGGCTCAAAAGTCCGGCTTCAAGTTCTGTGCTCTGGGCTCAAAAGTGTGGTCTAGGATTGTAGAAATCATCTGTGCATGTGATGGAGGAATGCACAGTGCATGTAGGGGGCGTGGTCTCAGATAGCATAGATATTCAACTGTACTGCATGATATCTGGTTGTTTTAGTCAGGATTATGCTAAAATATTATTTTACACAACTATATTTAAGTTCCCTAATAAGAACATACCTTCAGTTTAGTAAATTCCCAGTTTATTCCCGTTAATTCCCGTTAATTCCCATGGAAAGTTTCCAAGTTTGAAAATTCCCGGAATTTTGCAACCCTAGTAGCAATAATATTACTTTAAATATACAGTACTATAATGACCTGAGAGTTTCCAGTCTGCAGTCTGGACTCTCCAGTCCAGCAGAAAGCTGCTTCACTCCTGAATCCTGAAGGTTGTTGTTACTCAGGTCCAGATCTCTCAGACTAGAGGACTGGGAGCTGAGAACTGAGGACAGCGCAGCACAGCTTCTCTCTGAGAGGTTGCAGTCACTCAACCTAAAGAAGAATCAGCAGGAAAACATAGGACATTAGTTTTCTTCTCTGAGCAAAGATTAAAATACATTAATCGAGATAGTTCTATGTGTACTGACAGAGCTTTGTTGGAGGCTTTGACCACTGGCAGCAGCCTCAGAAGAGCCTCCTCTGAAGCAGAGTATTTCTTCAGGTCAAACACGTCCAGATCTTTTTCGGATGACAGTAAGAGGAAGCCCAGAGCTGACCACTCAGCAGGAGACAGTTTATGTGCAGAGAGACTTCCTGATCTCAGGTACTGTTGGATCTCCTCCACTAGAGAACGATCATTCAGTTCATTCAGACAGTGGAACAGATTGATGCTTCTCTCTGCAGACAGATTCTCACTGATCTTCATCTTGATGTACTCGACTGTTTCCTGATTGGTCTTTAAGCTACTTCCTGTCTGTGTCAGCAGACCTCGTAGGAGAGTGTGATTGGTCTGCAGTGAAAGACCCAGGAGGAAGCGGAGGAACAAGTCCAGGTGTCCATTTGGACTCTTTAAGGCCTCGTCCACAGCACTCTGGTAGAAACGTGGTGATTTGTCTCTGATCCCTTTAGACCACCTGGATATTGTTTGTTGTTCTGCCAGCAGATTGACTCCAGACTTGATGAATATCAGATGGACATGAAGAGCAGCCAGAAACTCCTGAACACTCAGATGGACGAAGCAGAACACCTTGTCCTGGTACAGCCCTCTCTCCTCTTTAAAGACCTGTGTGAACACTCCTGAGTACACTGAGGCTGCTCTGATATCGATGCCACACTCTGCCAGGTCTGATTCATAGAAGATCAGGTTGCCTTTCTGCAGCTGCTCAAAAGCCAGTTTTCCCAGAGACTTAATCATCTTCCTGCTCTCTGGACTCCAGTGTGGATCTGTCTCAGCTCCTCCATGATACTTGATGTTCTTCAGTTTGGACTGAACCACCAGGAAGTGGATGTACATCTCAGTCAGGGTCTTGGGCAGCTCTCCTCTCTTTCTTCTTTTCAACACATCCTCCAGAACTGTAGCAGTGATCCAGCAGAAGACTGGGATGTGGCACATGATGTGGAGGCTTCTTGATGTCTTGATGTGGGAGATGATGGTGCTGGCCTGCTCCTCATCTCTGATTCTCTTCCTGAAGTACTCCTCCTTCTGTGGGTCAGTGAACCCTCTGATCTCTGTCACCATGCCGACACACTCAGGAGGGATCTGATTGGCTGCTGCAGGTCGTGTGGTTATCCAGAGGCGAGCAGAGGGAAGCAGTTTCCCCCTGATGAGGTTTGTCAGCAGCACATCCACTGAGGTGGACTCTGTAACATCAGTCAGGTTCTTATTGTTGTAGAAGTCCAGAGGAAGTCGACACTCATCCAGACCATCAAAGATGAACACAACCTGGAACTCTTCAAACCTGCAGATTCCTGCTTCTTTGGTTTCACTAAAGAAGTGATGAACAAGTTCCACCAAGCTGTACTTTTTCTCTTTCAGCACATTCAGCTCTTTGAAAGTGAATGGAAATGTGAAGTGTATGTCCTGGTTGGCTTTGTCTTCAGCCCAGTCCAGAGTGAACTTCTGTGTTAAGACTGTTTTCCCAATGCCAGCCACTCCCTTTGTCATCACTGTTCTGATTGGTTCATCTCTTCCAGGTGAGGCTTTAAAGATGTCTTCTTGTCTGATTGTTGTTTCTGGTCTGTCTGGTTTCCTGGATGCTGTTTCAATCTGTCTGACCTCATGTTCATCATTGACCTCTGCAGTCCCTCCCTCTGTGATGTAGAGCGGTGTGTAGATCTGATTCAGAAGGGTTGGGTTTCCTGCTTTAGCGATCCCCTCAAACAGACACTGGAACTTCTTCTCCAGGTTAGACTTGAGTTTACGTCGACACTCTGCAGCACCAGCTCCTGAATGAACAAACAACAAATGAAATCAGTGAGTGGATCCTACAGAAAGAAGAAATCTGAACATGTAAGTGTGTCTGTGTAGTTTTTCCTCCTCCATCCGTTTTATTCAGCTCATCAGTGGAGGACAAACAGCCTCTGATCTGATGCAGATGTGTGCAGCATATTTACAGCAGAGTTTGAAATATAAACCTCTCCCATGTTGCCTCCATTTCCTCTCCATCATGTTAAATCTGTTAAAATCCTCTTACTGCTCTGCAGACGCTCAGCCAGCTCCTCCTGCTTCATTCTCCTCAGGAAGTGCACTGTGATCTTCAGAAATGCCTCTCTACTGCTCCTCCTCCGCTCTTCCTCATCATCGTCCAACTCCTCCTCATCCTCACTCTGACTCTCTAAGCATTCTGGGTCATCTGGACTCAGACTCCTCTGGACTCTCTTCAGCTCGTTCTTCACAAAAGTGACGATGTTCTCCTCCAGCAGCTGGAACAGAAAGATAAAATGAACATTTCATTTAAACTGATAGAACATAATATGTGATTCATGTGTCAGTCTGAAGGCCTGCTGGTCTAAACAGAGCAGCATGGACACTGTTAGGACCTGAATGCTACTTTACTATTTCATCTGTGGTTGATGGAGTTAAATGAAAAATTCAGTACTCTAAATATTTTTTATTAGTAGTTGATTAAAACTAGGTTTATTACAAAGTTCAATTATTTATTAAATCAGTGTCCGGTGATTAAAGAAAACTACAACAACCAGAATGAATTGCACGTCTCGTCCAATCAGACTGACTGTAGCCTCCTGATGGGTTGTTGAGGTCAGCTGAGCACCAAAGACAAAGTTCATGAGCTGTGAATATCTCTTTACTGAGGCTTATTTTCATTTACAAAAACGTTTTTCCTCATTGAGTCTACTCAGTACTGGTGGACCATTGTAAACTTACGAGGGCTGTATGATGCTGGATGCAGACACAAGTTACATGTAGGTTAACACAGTAACTGTTGTTCTGTTCTGCATTCAGAGTTGGAAAAGTCTGATATAATAATCTGTCAAAACACTGCAAAGTTTGTTGCAATGCAGTTTTCTCTATTTCAGCTCCAGTTATATCTTCCTCCTCCACACTGTACTGTCTGACTCCACTGCGCAATATTCAGCCTCATATCATGAAACTAGTTGATGCTGATTTTAGAAAAAGCAAAATTAAGATCTACCTTTTAAGTGTGGCTTTAAATTCAACTTCATTTATTTAATCTATCCATCTTTCATTCATGTTTTAGTACTTAGTATATCCTTTCATTGTATTTTTATTTTCTTGATTGTTTTCCTTTTTATAATCTACTTTTAATATGTTTATTTCAACACATCTCTCTTTTAGTAGCTATATTATTTTATTGTACCCTTATTTTGTCTTTATCTTTGTTTTCCTACCTTACATTTCTGGTTTTACTCACTTTACTTCTCATCATTTTTTCCATCTTTTATTTCATTTGTATGAAAAGTTCCATAAAAATGAAGTCTGACAGATTGACAGATAGTTTTCTTCCACAGTATGAGGAAACATAATTTGTTGTCTAATTCAGATCTCCAAAGTCGATTTTTGCAAGTAACTGAGTGGGGAGCTTTGGGTGATGGCAACATGGAGGGACATTAAACATTGTTCTTTTGCATATACTGTCCACATTGTAAATGATACAGTGCTGTTCGAAAATCGGTGTTAGTACATGTACACACCATAAATATGGAGTCCAGCTGTGTTTGATGTTGTTGTGCAGACTGATCAGTGGGAACCTCTGAGCACTGCTGCTGAACTCTGTGGAGAAAACATCACATTTAAGAAAATTTAATCACTCAAAACTGCACATAGGTTATTAAAGATGTTCTGTCATGATGAGACATTTTAGATTTTTTCTCTTCTTCTATAAATGAAAAACATTCTTGTGTCTAAAAATCTTTTCTGTCATTTATAAATCTGTACAGTCCGTTTATCAATCCTGAGATCAATATTCTGACCTGTTTTAAATTCTTACCTTCCATCAGCAGGTTGTCCATCTTTAATGTCAATAGGACGATCCATAGACCAGTCACTCTTCATGGACACACAGCTGGGTTCAGGAGAGTCTGCTCTCTGCTGCTGCATCCTGATACGAATAAAACAGTTCATTCATCAATTTCAAAATATACTTTTTAATTTGGATGGCATCATAAATGTTTTCTTTGGATTGATCTTTTTGGAGCGAAAACTGACGAGATATTTAGAATATTTGGACGAGATGGTGGAGCTGACCATAATTCTAGCTCCTAGCTTGTTTAGTACCTTTACAGTCTATGGTTAATTGTGGTAATGCTGATCCTAATGCTAATTTTCACTCGTGAAAAATTCCTAAAACTATTAAAACAAAATGTACTTTCAAGAAAAACTGAGCACATGACCAAAATGTTACAGCCAAAATATCCACTGAGCTGTGTCTGATGGATCAGAACATGAAGGTGAGCTACAAAGGGGTTGGAATCAACTGGATTAGTATTGTAATTATATCAACGTACTGTGTGTTAAAATAAGTAAGATAAAAAACAAAGTGAAAAAGAAAAAATAAATCAGTCCACAGAAAACAAAGTGAGGATGTGTGTTACATGTCAGTGTTGTCCTGCAGAGGGCAGCAAACACCTGCCAACACTGAATAAGAAGCTCTGTGAGAAAGGAAGATGAGTCTTTCTGAGATGAAGATGTTCCTGTCAAATTGAACAATAATCAGCTGTCCAATCACAGCTTGGAGGCAGAGCCATGGGCAGAGCTTATCAACAGCAGCAGAGGTGAAGTCAAACATGACAGACAGCCTTTGACAATCAAAGTGTTTCCTGTGTCTGAGGGACAGTACTATTGACTGTATGTTTAGCTCCATTTGTGAGGGACTGTTTGCAGTTTTAATGAGATGGATTGTGCTGCATGAAAGAACAGACAAGACAACACACACTGAAATGTAACACACCTTTTCACTTTGTTTCCTCTGATGTCACTGCTGAAACTACATATTAATTCCTCTTCTCAGGAGAGTCAGATAATAACAAACTTCACTTTTAAATTCTTACCTTCCATCAGCAGGTTGTCCATCTTTAATGTCAATAGGACGATCCATAGAGAAGTCACTCTTCATGGACACACAGCTGGGTTCAGGAGAGTCTGATCTCTGCTGCTGCATCCTGATACAAACAAACAACAAATCAAAGAGTCACTTTGTTAACTCACAAAGTTACTAGTTCATTCTGAGTTATTGTGACTTATTATTCAGTAGTTGAGTGTCAGATGTGACAGTGAGTGTGAATAATGATGGTGGAGTGATGTGAGTGGAGAACAGTGATGGACAGTTAGAGATCCTCATCTCACCTCTGAGCTTTGGTCTGGCTGTCATGTTCCCCACACAGAGAGCTTTTAGAGGGAGGGACTCCCTCCTCTCTGTCCTCACACTGATCCATAGCAGAGAAACACCTTCACACAAACACAACATGCTCATTCATTACAACCAGCTGCACATCACACAGGTCTGCACTGCTGTCTAACATCCTGTCATTATTCATTCCACCACCAGATGGAGACAAAGTAACAAACTATTTAAAGACTTTCACTGAGCTTTAATGTTTAATAACTTTTTGAATGTTTCAGTGACTTTTCATTTGTCAGTATGGAGACACATCTGTTTAAATGGAGATGATCTGGTGGTGGAGTCAGCTACATGGAACAAGATATGAAAGTACTGACCAGGTGAATTCAGATCCACATCCTGTCACAGAGTCATTCTACCTTCACCTGCAGAGGAAACACACAGAGAAACTGCAGCTGATTCTCATTCATCGCTCTCTGTTTTCTCTGCAATAATCTGTTTTAATCAGAGACTGTACTGAATTACTTCTGTTCTGTCTGTGTGTAACTTTAACAGACCATCAGTTATATCTAATGGTAGAGTTCATGTTGCACGTTTGTATGATGTCCAATCGGCGGCGCTGGGCACATGGAGGACTCAGTAATCAGCAGAGACAAAAAGTACAAACAAAGGAGGTGAGAGAAGAATCAATAGATTTAATTGAATATTGATCAGGTATGAACAGAAATTAAAGGATGAAAAATATATATATATATAATATTTTTATTTGTCTATATTTATGGTTGTAGTTGTTACAGCTGTAATATATTGTATTTTATCTTACAAGAATGTTTCCTGTCTTTCTATCACAGTGAAATTATAAAAATGAATTTCAGCTTTGACAAAATGTGTTTCTTATTTCTTCTGGTGTTTAGTTTATTCCAGCAGTGCAGCAAACAAAGCAACATAACACATCACTATAATTTCCATCTCTACTGATATCAGATCATTTTAACACCTGCAGACACAAACATGATGAAAACTGTCAGTTACGTTACCTTTAGATGCTGAAAATCATCTGAATGAAGCCGATGAGTGAAGGTGAAATATATCAGCAGCTTCAACCAGGAATCCAACCAGAAGAATAAACATGTAACTCAGAGCAGGAGATTTTTAAGGTCTGTTGATTCACTAACAGTCTCAACTCTCTGTATTCACCTTTAATCTGAAGGTTTATGGAAATCTGATAACAGAATAGCAGCTCTGGACTTTGGTACAGCTGAAGTCAAACATTAACGACAGTTTAAATATTAACACAAAAGTAGGTCAGATGGAATTTATCTGTAGTAAATGTCCAAAATATATTAATATGTATAAAATTAGACAAATTAATGTACATTTCTGTCTCCATTATTAGTGTTCATTAACATAATAATCAATATAAATTATCAATTTGTATCTGCACATACACACATTTACGTACACACATACATTACACACTCTGACACCCATACCAACACATCCAGGTCATTTTGGATGTAACCACATTTTTCACTGGTCTGCTGTGCTTCATAATACAGAACGAGCAGGACTGGGAAATTCTCCCACAGGAGAATATGGGAGAGTATTATCAGTGCACCATGTAAATGCTGATTATTATTTGGTTATTCACCATTATAGTGTTGATCAGACAGATCTATAAAGGGGCAATGCAAAACAATTTGTGAATATAAAAATACTAGACATTGTAAATACAGCTCTCTATCAACCTAAAAGCACAATTTGCTACCATAAAATGTTTAATTGAGACGTACCGTTCTTGCATGTTGTGTGGGCCTTCTAGTGTTTTGCTGGCCTGCAGTGGATCTTGAGCATGAACTTCAGCTCCTCAGAAGAACATACAGTGAAACATCTACAGGTTCACTGTTATTACCTGGTTCAGAAAACTGCAAGTCATCAAGACATCAGCCATCCAATGAGACTCACAGGAAAACCACTGAGACACTGAAAGAAAAACAGAGTGCGTCAAAATGAAGATGCTGCAATAAAAAGTTTATCTGCCAACAATATTCCACTATTTTGGCCTGACACTATGAATGTATGTATACATTCATAGTGTCAGGCCAAAATAGTGGAAGTCCAAGAAATGGACATGCATTTAGAGTAGACACAATATCTCAGGACTAGAGTGATGTATGGCTAAGCTGATGTAAGCTTATGGCAGATATAGCTGCATCACAGTATATGTCAGCTGATATGTAACAAGAAACTAGCTTTGCAGTAGTTCAGAAACAGTGTGAATATTACAAAACTAGTTTACAAGAGGGCACTGATAAGTTGACTTTGACCCTCCTCAGGTATTGGTGTTTTTTTTTCAGCAGAAACTCTTCCACTCTGTTTGCTCTCTGATGTTTGTTTGGTGGCCTGCTCTGATAGCTGCTGTGTTAAAAAAAGGCCTTCAGCATAGCCACACACAAGTATTGATAATCACAATGCAGGTGTAACAGACATTTGCTGATGTTCATGTGTCTACAACTGTATAAAAGAGACTGAGGACACAATATGCATGTATGAGATCTGTGACAGAGAGCACACAGGCAGCATTAAAGTCAGTTAGCTTTAATTGGATCAGTGAGAAAAGTGTTTGTAAATGATTTTATGGCTCTAACTCAATATTTAACAGAGCATTGTCTCTCTACATTTATTTTCTCTGACCTCCTTGCTTTAACTGTTAAGGCATGGCAAGGCAGTTTTATTTATATAGCGCATTTCATACACAATGGCAACTCAATGTGCTTTACATAAAACAGAAACATTAAAACATACAATTAACCCCCCCCCCCCCATAATAAAAACATAGTACAGAAAAATAGAAAGACATAAATAAAATGCTAGAATAGAGCATTAAATATAAGATTGCAGCATAAAATAATAAATTAGCTTTAAAATCATTAAAAGGACAGAGTGCGCAAATGAAAGATTAAAATGTAAAGTGCTTTGAAAGAGCTCAATCATAAACTCAGGAGAAGAGAAATGTTTTTAACCTGGATTTAAAAATGTTCACAGTTGGGGCTGATTTCAGTTCTGCTGGTGCTGGCTACTGTTAAGACATGATAACGTTAGCTTGAGTAGTTCTGGGCATGTTTCTACAAATCTTTGGTTTATTTTATAGTCCATCAAACCCACTTATTCACTGATTAACATAGGCTACTTATAAAATACGTAACGTTAGCATACCTAGCATCATCAACATGGTTTTGTTAACTACATAAAATCACCTTTAGGGAGAAATATCTGTCACTATATTCAACAAAAACTTTATCTTATCTCCACATTAAATCAGCAAGGTTAACACTGGCTGCTGCTGGTGTTAAAAAGTGTTAAAAAGAAAAGAAAAAACGTTACGAGACCCTGTTTATATCTGCAGTGTGAAATGTTTGTCTTCACATTATTAACAAAATTAGTACATACCACTGAATTCATGTATCACAAAGCTAATATAAAGTAATAAAAACTCTCACCTACCGTCTTTCTCTCAGAGGACACACGGTGGCGCTGTCTGTTGGGAACCGTTACAGCCGTTACATTTTAAATGATTTAACCTTCCTGCAGGGGGCGCTCCTCTCTCCTCCTTCCTCATTGTCTCTGTTTAAAGGCGACTTGTAAATATTTGTCATTACATATTACACACATAACTTTATAGGATTTAAACATATTTATTAAAATAATCACAATCTGTCGTTCAAAGCATATGGTGTTTAATTTAGGATATGAGAACCCCCCCCCGTAAAATGGTCTCACCCACTTCTCTACTTTAAAACCAGTTTAATTCAATGGCATTTTTTCAACAGTAAAAACAGTCAAACCAAACCAAATATCAACCAGAAGTCAACCTTACTGACTATAATTCAACGTTGAATTAACATCTTTCGCTATCTGGGAAGATATTTCCAGTTCAGTAGAAACTCAATCCAGCCCTCCTACCGCTGTGGCAGTGAGTTTATCACAGTGACCGTGCAGCAGAAGAAGAAGACTTCTCCTCACTGGAAACACTTCTTGGGGTTTACCGCCATCTAGTGTCCGTAAGTGTGTACTGTCTCTCACACACTGCGGGAAAATCTCCACACAACTTCTAACAGGAACACAAACCTGACCAGTACGACAGGTCATAAACAAAATTAATTACTTTACTAAATTAAATCTATGAAACTCTACAAACACCGTTTATCATCACTTTTCTATCTTTGAACTCACAGCTCTGCTTTTTATTTATTTTTATTTTTTACACTGCTTTTTAAAAAAAAATTTTTTTTAGACACAATAAAACTTAACTTTTCCTATTAACACAATAAACATTTGTAGGCTGGTTTCCTTAATAAACATATAACCCCCATACATTTAACATATATTTAATTCTGTTGTTTTAATTCATTTGTTTATAGTTGATTATTCTTAACATTAGACAAACTACAGCTATAGTTACATTTCCATTCATTTTTTGTATACATTCATACATAAAATCATATTTAACTTATATTTATTTATGTTTCACAGATATTCATTGCAATTCAATCATTAATGTTGTTGTTGCATTAATAAAAGACTAAAAAGGGGCCCCTAACTAAACTGAATCTGACTTACTGACTAAAACAAACAGGGAGACATACTGACTTTACAGAAATGGACTTGCAAAGAAAAGAAAGACAATTATCTAAAGAGTGAATACAGAAGGATTATAAAGAAAACTGATTTTGACACTACTTAAAGAACAAACTGTAAAGGTGGACACTTTAATTTCATTCTTTTTATTACTTTGATTTAATACTGAATTGAAAATTTACTATTGAAATTGAAACACAGCAAGCAAAGTGATATACTTCAGTTGATCCATTTTATTTTCTTAAGTGAATCCAAGTTCACATCTAAAAGAAAAAAAGGGAAAATCTTGGTTTATATTTTGTGTAATAAATATATTTTCTTATTCCCGTTATGTTGCATTTGTGTCTTGCTTACCATCCTCCTTATCGGGCCTATGTGTGTGATATTTATGTAACTATTAACTTAACAATTGGCTAATCTCATTTCAAGTCGTGATTACAAGTTTTTGGACTTTTTCTCTAATCTTTGATTTTTGCTGAAATATTGGATCATTTGAACATTTATTGAAATGAAAGCATGTGAGAAGTTTAGAGGGAAAAATCAGTATTTGGTGGAGCTGTTAACAACTCATAGACATCTGAAATGTGAGCCGACTACACACTGCTGACTGGTTTCATCTTTAACAATGTGTTGTATTTTAAAAGCTTGTTATATTATCCATTGTGTCAGTTAGGTGAGGATGCTTTCAACAATTATGCCATGAATAGATTTATTGATGATTGTGTGATAAAATACATGTGAGAACCATAAAAACACTAAAAAAGCTGATCTTCAGTCAGCAGAGGAGGAGATGGATGTTTTTCTGTTTTCTGTTCTGATGTTGTACATCTCAAATTTATACACTTATCAAACATCATGATGATTATTATGTAGATATACTTATGATTAACATGAGGTATTTGAAATCAGTTAGTAATGTAATGTAAGCAACGTGTCGAATATTGTGTACAAATCAAAACTATTACTCAGTACTAATAAAAACATCAAAAATATAAGTAGAAAATATGAATCAAAACTTAAACTCAAAAATAAATGTGTGAAATATAACCATTAATTACTTGCATGTTAAGGAGGAATATAGAAATACATCATACTTGTTCAAGATACTCATCTATAAGGAATATTGGAGCCTTTACATCCATTAATCAAAAGACTTCAAGTGCTGCTGTAGGAGTTCTTACTCAGTCCTATATGTCATCTTTACACATAGCAAGTCGTCTTCAAACTAAAAACAATACTTCAGCTCTTTGTATATTTTACACATTGAGCCATCACCACAGAGAGGTTCTAGGACTTCTGATGCGTGGTGATATGGATCATCAGCCAATCATCTACCAGGGCTGGAAGTCAATCCACCAATTGCATATTTAAACACAAAATACATCTACAGTCCTGACATCATTGCATCATGTAGAATGAAAGAGTGTTTGAGTCTGAGACAGATCTGCTTCACAGTGCAGAGTGTGTGTGAGGTTTGATTTCAGCAGTTGATCTTCAGTCAGCAGAGTTTCTCTCCACAGGAGAGACTCTCCCTCCTACAGAGGAACCACAGAGAGACTCTCCCTCCTACAGACGAACCAGAGAGAATCTCCCTCCTACAGAGGACACAGAGAGACTGAACCAGACCAGACTCCAAACCCAGCATACAGAGGTTCAGTGAATGTGGTGTTGAAGGTGTGGAGGTGGATCAGTGTGTCAGAGGAGACTCTGTAGAAGGACAGAGTGCCAGCAGGACAGTCCACATACCCTGCCACTCTGTTAGAGACAGAGGAGGAGGAGGAGGAGTGGGAGGAGGCGGAGGAGGAGGAGATGGATGTTTCTCTCTTATTGTGACAGACAGAGTAATGTCCATCATCAGAGCACCTCAGACTCCAGGACTGATCATTCCTTCCAAACACACAGTCAGCTCTGACTCCTTCCCTTCCGATTCTTCTGTAAGTCACTGATATAGAAACGTTTCCTCTCCACTCGACCTCCCAGTAATAGCAACCAGTCAGAACATTTCTACACAGCAGCTGAGGACAGACATCAAATCTGTCTGGATGATCAGGATATGACTGAAACTCGTTCACATGTGTCACCTTCCTGTTGTTATCAGACAGTTTGAGTTCTCTGTTCACTGTGTTTGGATCCAGTTCCAGTTCACAGGCATCTGATGGAGAGAACGAGACACAATACAGCTGCAGTTATTGATCTATCATCTGTTTGATGATGACGTCATCTTCATCCACAGTAGGATGTCACAGACAGACAGACACACAGACAGACACACGCACACACACACACATATAGACACACACACACACACACACACATACTGAAACACACACACAGACAGACATAGAAACACACACAGACTGTTTTTTATGACTTTTTATTTATTGAGCTATTTTATTTTTTTGTGGCGTTTTTGTTGTTTTGTTCAGGTTGTTAGTCTGAATGTTGACTTTATGCTTCTTGCCCCCCCCCCCTGTTTATTTTGTTCAGTTATTTCTGTTTTTAATTCTTGTTTTTTTCCACAATAAAATAAAAAATAAAGATAAAAGCAGACTTACACTTCCTCAGACCTGGTGTCAACCATCGGACTCCAGCAGGCTGCAGGCTGAAACCGTGATAGAATCTAATCAGGTTTAACTTTCAACATTTACAGGAAACTTCAGTTCGAAAGAAGAAAAAGTCAAAGATTCAGTTGAGATCTGTGATCAGCTCTGTCAGAGAAAATGTTTCCAGCTATTCCTCCTCTATCGCACAATGTCTGTCCATACCTGAGAGTGTCCATCTGTCTGTCCATACCTGAGAGTGTCAACCTGTCTGTCCATACCTGAGAGTGTCCATCTGCCTGTCCATACCTGAGAGTGTCCATCTGTCTGTCCATACTTGAGAGTGTCCATCTGTCCATACCTGAGAGTGTCCATCTGCCTGTCCATACCTGAGAGTGTCCACCTGTCCATACCTGAGAGTGTCCAGTCTCCAGTGTGGATCCTTCAGTCCAGCAGACAGAAGCTTCTCTCCTGAGTCTCCTGGATGATTGTAGCTCAGGTCCAGCTCTCTCAGATGGGAGGGGTTGCGGCTCAGAGCTGAGGCCAGAGAAACACAGCCTTCCTCTGTGATCAGACATCCTGACAGACTGAACACACACAACAGTTCATCTAATGAGCTTAAAAACATTCTCAACTCAATAAACATGTTATATTTATATTTGTCAGTGACATTTTATTTGTAATATTTTCCAAATAATGTAAAATGCAAACACAATCATGTACAACATTTCCTGAGCAAAAAATATACTATGTATGTTCACCTGAATGTAAAGGACATGACAGCAATCCAATGTAGTATATTTTCTGTTAATAATTTGATTATAGTAGATTTTCATGACATTATGCACACTGAGTCTACATTGAAGATTAAATGAATAAATATAAATCACACATGGCATGAAAATGTAAACTATAAACTAAGGTGAAGCCAAAATATTACTTCAAATACGTAGTCATAAGAAGGACCTGAGAGTTTCCAGTCCGCAGTGTTGACTCTCCAGTCCAGCAGAAAGCTGCTTCACTCCTGAATCCTGCAGGTTGTTGTTACTCAGGTCCAGATCTCTCAGACTAGAGGACTGGGAGCTGAGAACTGAGGACAGAGCTGTACAGCTTCTCTCTGAGAGGTTACAGTCACTCAACCTGGAGAAGAATTTTAATAAGTTAATTCACAGATCCAATATATAAAGAAGGTCAGAACTTGGTGGGTATACCTTCACAGATTATAGTTGAATCCTGACCTGAGGGATTCCAGTCCACAGTGTGGACTCTCCAGTCCAGCAGAAACAAGCTTTACTCCTGAATCCTGCAGTTTGTTGTTACTCAGGTCCAGCTCTCTCAGATGGGAGGGGTTGGACCTCAGAGCTGAGGCCAGAGAAGCACAGCCTTCCTCTGTGATCAGACATCCTGACAGACTGAACACACACAACAGTTCATCGAATGAGCCTAAAAACATTCTCAACTCAAACATTTTTTTCCCCTTCAGGACTTTATGTTTACACTCAGCGCCCCCTGCTGTATGTTGATGTCATTCAGATACATTTTAGGTTAGTAGAAGGAGAGAAAGCACATGTTCCTGCTGGAGGCTGCAACAGCTGAAGGTCAGAGTTTAATATGATAACATTCTGTTTTTACTTTGGCAGGAAAAGAGACAAAATATCACTTCATATATACAATAATAAAAATAACCTGAGTGTTTCCAGTCCACAGTGTGGACTCTCCAGTCCAGCAGAAAGCTGCTTCACTCCTGAATCCTGCAGATTGTTGTTACTCAGGTCCAGATCTCTCAGACTAGAGGACTGGGAGCTGAGAACTGAGGACAGAGCTGCACAGCTTCTCTCTGAGAGGTTGCAGACACTCAACCTGAAGAAGGAATAGCAGAACAAAATAAAATAATGGCATTCATTTTCTTAGATTACAGGTTCATATGTAGGAATCAGAAATTCCTTCTCATTAATGACACTGGTGACCATTAAGTGAGCTGCACTCAACATCCTGTTGCTCACACTCCATCAGAACCACCCGACTGTATGTGATGGTTTTTTCCTACTTTACAATTCAGATAACAAAACAGTAACGTGTTTCTGCAAAACATCTCTCACTCCCAGTCAGTTTGTTTGTTTACAAGCAAATACACACAAAGAGGCTCCTGCTGCGCTGCGCCCTGACCGTTGAGAGCCAATCCAATGGCCAACCTGAAACATTATACATTAATCAACCATCCAAACATGAACCATGAACTGCAAACTTTGTTTACCAACCATAAACACCAGTAGGCTCAGCATGCTGTGGTCAGGGAGCAAAAGGCTGTGTGTTTTTAATGTGTGCTTATTACTTCCTTTTGACTATCAACAGAAAAAACAAACAATGTTAACTGTGTTCTGCTTTCACTCTGAAGCTTGTTTTCTGCTCCTTTGTTGAGGGAATAATGTTTCAGCTGTTAGTTCTCAGGAGGTGAAGACTTGTCATTGTGGGGGTGTTTTGTTGTGAAATGTGTTGTGGTTGATGGTGGCAGCTAGCTGTCTCATTAGCTGGAGAGCTAATATCTGCAGGTTGTTTCTACTCAGATTGGACTGTTGTTGTTGTGTTAGATGCTGCTGGTTTGTTGATGTCAGTGGGACAGAGGCAAGGCACCAAGGAGCACCAAACTGAACTTGTCCAACTATGCAACTGGAATAACCTGCAGAACTTTGTTAAGCTGACTTGATTTTTATCCTTATGGCAATTTAGATTTTTTTTGATGCTCTGTGTGAAGCATTTTGGAACATGAGTGCTCTATAAATAAAGGCTAACTTGCATTACCTGTTTTCACTGTAAAGCATTTTGTAACTTTGTTTTGAATGGCAATGTATAAATAAAGTTATGTATTAATATTATTATCATCATCATTATTATTATTATTATTATTATTGTCATTATTATTATTATTATTATTATTGTCATTAGTAGTAGTATTATTTCAAACGGCTCATTTTTAACTTTTTTATTCATTAAAATTGTTCAAGGTTTTATTATATTTGTATTTTTCATTTGGTTTTTATTATTTTTACAGCTATCCTTATCTGTTTCTTGTGCCTAGAATTTGGTGTTTAAGTGTTTTTTTTAGCTTGGCTATGTTGTAAATGTCGCTACCTAGAGTCTCTACTTTCTTTTCTTGTCACTCTTTCACCTTATTTTTCCACAACTTTCAACATCTCATTTCCTATCATCTCCTTCATGTTTTTCCTCACTTTATCTTTCACTCCTCCCTTTCTTCTCTTGTTCACTCCTTAAATCCAGACTTCTGCTTCTGTCCTCTTCTCACCAATTCTCCACTCCTCTACTGCTGACTCTTCATCACACATTCATCTCTCTCCCCTCATGACGTGAATGAATGACAAACGAAACACAACAACCCCCTATGACAATGTTAGGGTGGACCTACAGGTGGTGATATATCCCCAGTTATAGAAGTTTGGCTCCAATAATTTTGCAGCCAAAGAGACTGAGGGAATTCACAAAAAGTTTAAGTTATTTTGAGAAAATATTTACGGTTGAAACTCATAGTTCTGTGTGCACCTACAGAGCTTTGTTGGAGGCTTTGACCACTGGCAGCAGCCTCAGAAGAGCCTCCTCTGAAGCAGAGTATTTCTTCAGGTCAAACACGTCCAGATCTTTTTCTGATGACAGTAAGATGAAGACCAGAGCTGACCACTGAGCAGGAGACAGTTTATCTGTGGAGAGACTTCCTGATCTCAGGGACTGTTGGATCTGCTCCACTAGAGAACAATCATTCAGTTCATTCAGACAGTGGAACAGATTGATGCTTCTCTCTGCAGATGGATTCTCACTGATCTTCTTCTTGATGTACTCAACTGTTTTCTGACTGGTCTTTAAGCTACTTCCTGTCTGTGTCAGCAGACCTCGTAGGAGAGTCTGATTGGTCTGCAGTGAAAGACCCAGGAGGAAGCGGAGGAACAAGTCCAGGTGTCCATTTGGACTCTTTAAGGCCTCGTCCACAGCACTCTGGTAGAAACATGTTGATTTGCCTCCGAACGCTTCAGACCACCAGGATGTTGTTTGTTGTTCTTCCAGCAGATTGACTCCAGACTTGATGAATGTCAGATGGACATGAAGAGCAGCCAGAAACTCCTGAAGGCTCAGATGGACGAAGCAGAACACTTTGTCCTGGTACAGCCCTCTCTCCTCTTTAAAGATCTGTGTGAACACTCCTGAGCAAACTGAGGCTGCTCTGATATCGATGCCACACTCTGTCAGGTCTGATTCATAGAAGATCAGGTTGCCTTTCTGCAGCTGCTCAAAAGCCAGTTTTCCCAGAGAATCAATCATCTTCCTGCTCTCTGGACTCCAGTGTGGATCTGTCTCAGCTCCTCCATCATACTTCATGTTCTTCAGTTTGGACTGAATCACCAGGAAGTGGATGTACATCTCAGTCAGGGTCTTGGGACGCTCTCCTCTCTTTCTGCTTTTCAACACATCCTCCAGAACTGTAGCAGTGATCCAGCAGAAGACTGGGATGTGGCACATGATGTGGAGGCTTCTTGATGTCTTGATGTGGGAGATAATTGTGCTGGCCTGCTCCTCATCTCTGAATCTCTTCCTGAAGTACTCCTCCTTCTGTGGGTCAGTGAACCCTCTGACCTCTGTCACCATGCCGACACACTCAGGAGGGATCTGATTGGCTGCTGCAGGTCGTGTGGTTATCCAGAGGCGAGCAGAGGGAAGCAGTTTCCCCCTGATGAGGTTTGTCAGCAGCAAATCCACTGAGGTGGACTCTGTAACATCAGTCAGGATCTCAGTGTTGTGGAAGTCCAGAGGAAGTCGACACTCATCCAGACCGTCAAAGATGAACACAACCTGGAACTCTTCAAACCTGCAGATTCCTGCTTCTTTGGTTTCAGTAAAGAAGTGATGAACAAGTTCCACCAAGCTGTACTTTTTCTCTTTCAGCACATTCAGCTCTTTGAAAGTGAATGGAAATGTGAAGTGTATGTCCTGGTTGGCTTTGTCTTCAGCCCAGTCCAGAGTGAACTTCTGTGTTAAGACTGTTTTCCCAATGCCAGCCACTCCCTTTGTCATCACTGTTCTGATTGGTTCATCTCTTCCAGGTGAGGCTTTAAAGATGTCTTCTTGTCTGATTGTTGTTTCTGGTCTGTCTGGTTTCCTGGATGCTGTTTCAATCTGTCTGACCTCATGTTCATCATTGACCTCTGCAGTCCCTCCCTCTGTGATGTAGAGCGGTGTGTAGATCTGATTCAGAAGGGTTGGGTTTCCTGCTTTAGCGATCCCCTCAAACAGACACTGGAACTTCTTCTCCAGGTTAGACTTAAGTTTACGTCGACACTTTGCAGCACGAGCTCCTGAATGAACAAACAACAAATGAAATCAGTGAGTGGATCCTACAGAAAGTCTAGAAATCTGAACATGTAAGTGTGTCTGTGTAGGTTTTCCTCCTCCATCAGTTTTATTCAGCTCATCAGTGGAGGACAAACAGCCTCTGATCTGATGCAGGTGTGTGCAGCATATTTACAGCAGAGTTTGAAATATAAACCTCTCCCATGTTGCCTCCATTTCCTCTCCATCATATTAAATCTGTTAAAATCCTCTTACTGCTCTGCAGATGCTCAGCCAGCTCCTCCTGCTTCATTCTCCTCAGGAAGTGCACTGTGATCTTCACAAATGCCTCTCTGCTGCTCCTCCTCTGCTCTTCCTCCTCACCGTCCAACACCTCCTCATCCTCATCCTCACTCTGACTTTCTAAGCATTCTGGGTAATCTGGACTCAGACCCCTGTGGACTCTCTTCAGCTCCTTCTTCACAAAAGTGAGGATGTTTTCCTCCAGCAGCTGGAACAGAAAGATAAAGTGAACATTTCATTTAAACTGGTAGAACACAACATGTGATTCATGTATCAGTCTGAAGGCCTGCTGGTCTAAACAGAGCAGCATGGACACTGTTAGGACCTGAATGCTACCATCATCTGTGGTTGATGGAGTTAGATGAAAAATTCAGTACTTTAAATATGATGTTTTATTAAAACTAGGTCACCTATGTAATAAAAATGTGCAATTATTTTTTAAGATACTGCTCTTAAGGCAAAATCCTACAACAATCAGAATGAATTGCACGTCTCGTCCAATCAGACTGACTGTAGCCTGCTGATGGGTTGTTGAAGAAACAAACAGTGTGCTGGAGTCAGTTATGTGGACCATTGTAAACTTACGAGGGCTGTATGGTGCTGGATGCAGACACAAGTTACACATAGGTTGACACAGTAACTGTTGCTCTGTTCTCCATTCAGAATTGGAATAGTCTGACATAATATTCTGTCAGGAAACAAAGTCAGGTTTACCAAAGCTCCTGTGGTTGTTGCTTCCTCCTTCACACTCCACTTCCACAGCGCAATATAGACTTAGTCTGGTTTTTAAGTTTATTTATTTAATTAAAATCATTACTTTCATTCATGTTTTAGCCTGTTCTAGTACTTGGTAGATTTTATTTGATCATTCTTTTATCTTTATCTTTGTTTTCCTACCTTACATTTCTGGCTTTACTCACTTTACTTAGTGTTGTTGTGTTTACTTAATATTATCTTTTTTAATCTTTTTCTTTTATTCTTTTTGGCCATTTTGATTTTTTTTTACATTTTTATTCTACGTTTGGTGTTTCCTCATTGTAGATTTATGAGGTTCATTTATTGTTGCATATAGGAGGTTAATTTGTATGAGAAGTGCTATACAAATAAAGTCTGATTGATTGATTTATAGTTTTATTTTCAAAGCATGCTGATATTTAGTATTTATTAGTATAATTTTTTTACTATACACTTTTTCCTACCACTAGTGTGACATGAAGTGGTTTAGAATACCCACATTTGGTTCCTTGAAGGCACCACAATTGAAAATGATGAAACGTAGTTTGTTGTCTAATGTCTAACACATCTTTAAAGTCCGCTAAGTGGCAACTTTTGCCAGTAACTGAGTGGGGAATTCTGGGTACAGGCAACATAGAGGGAAGTTAAACATTCTTCTTTTGCATATACTACCCATATTGTAATGATACAATGCAATTTGGCAATCTGAAAAATTATAAAATTATAAAACTATCATAGTAAATGGTGATTATGTATTTGGATATCACCAGCGTGATGTTTTGAGCACAGTACCTGTCTGAGGAAGAGGTTTGTGCTCGAAACGTCAGGCTGGTGATTTCCAAATAAATTGCCTACATTGGGAGCTGCAGTGTGCAGACTTTTTTCTTGTGTTTGTACATGTACACACCATAAATATGGAGTCCAGCTGTGTTTGATGCTGCTGTGCAGACTGATCACTGGGAACCTCTGAGCTCTGCTGCTGAACTCTGTGGAGAAAACATCACGTTTAAGGACATTTAATGACTCAAATCTGCACTCAGCTTATTAAAGATGTTCTGTCATGATGAGACATTTTAGATTTTTTCTCTTCTTCTATAAATGAAAAACATTCTTGTGTCTAACAATCCTTTCTGTCAGTTATAAATCTGTTCAGTCAGTTTATCAATCCTGAGATTAATATTCTGACCTTTGCTCAGCAGGGTCCATCTTTGAAGTTAGCTCAAGACAGACACATCCAAGTTAGCTGCTGCTCTGATTATTGATGTGATGTTTTCAAAGTTACACACACATATTGATATAGTGACCATGTTGGTGTCTTATAACACTGAACTCTTTTACATGTGACTGTTGCACAGGTGTACACCGTGATGTCACTGCTGAAACTGTATATTGATTCATCTTCTCAGGAGAGTCAGATAATAACAAACTTCACTTTTAAATTCTTACCTTCCATCAGGAGGTTGTCCATCTTTAAACTTTAAAGGATGACCCATAGACCAGTCACTCTTCATGGACACACAGCTGGGTTCAGGAGAGTCTGCTCTCTGCTGCTGCATCCTGATACCAATAAAACAGTTCATTCAACAATTTCATAACATGTTTTGATTTGAATGGCATCATAAACATTTTGTTTGGATTGTTTAGAAGAGGGGAGGGGGGAGAAGAAGAAAGAGAAAGAAATGTTGATATGATATTAAACTGGTATAAACATAGACAGAAAAAAAACAATCATTGGATGTAGTCACTGTGATGTCACCCAGTGGTTTGTGGTGTTTGAAGCCTTGAGTTTGGCAATTTGACATCACTATCTTGGATTTGAATGGTGCCATCTTTGATTTTTGGAGCCAGAACTGAACATATTTGGACAACATGGTGGAGCTGACTCATTAGAAGATGTTTTACTACAATTAAACATATTATATAATATAACACTGAACTCTTTGACATGTGACTGTTGCACAGGTGAACACTGTGATGTCACTGCTGAAACTATATATTGATTCCTCTTCTCAGGAGAGTCAGATAATAACAAACTTCACTTTTAAATTCTTACCTTCCATCAGCAGGTTGTCCATTTTTAAAGTGAATAGGACGACCCACAGACCGGTCACTCTTCAAGGACACACAGCTGGGTTCAGGAGAGTCTGCTCTCTGCTGCTGCATCCTGATACTAACAAACAATTAACAAATCAAAGAGTTTAAAAAGATGAATGTTGAGCAGACTGTCAGCAGCTGAAGTTTTAGAAGCAGAATGAAAATCAGTAAGAAGACAGTGGATGAGAAATGTTCTCCTGTTCATCAAAATGTCATCTGATGAAAGATGCTGTCTCATCTTAGTTGATTAGTTGACTAATCAGTGGTTGAGCTCTTTGTTAACTCACAAAGTTAGTAGTTCATTCTGAGTTATTGTGACTTATTATTCAGTAGTTGAGTGTCAGATGTGACAGTGAGTGTGAATAATGATGGTGGAGTGATGTGAGTGGAGAACAGTGATGGACAGTTAGAGATCCTCATCTCACCTCTGAGCTTTGGTCTGGCTGTCATGTTCCCCACACAGAGAGCTTTTAGAGGGAGGGACTCCCTCCTCTCTGTCCTCACACTGATCCATAGCAGAAAAAACACCTTCACACAAACACAACAACATGCTCATTCATTACAACCAGCTGCACATCAGTCATGGTTTACTCATCCTCCTCCTTTTGAACCACAGAACGTAGATACTTTTATTGCTGTTTCATTAGCTTCTAACCTACTTCATCATAACAAATAGTTACATATGCATGAGGATATTTTTTTTTGTCTATATTTATGGTTGTAGTTGTTACAGCTGTAATATTTTATTTTATCTTACACAAATGTTTCCTGTCTTTCTATCACAGTTAAATTGTAAAAATGAATTTCAGCTTTGACAAAATGTGTTTCTTATTTCTTCTGGTGTTTAGTTTATTCCAGCAGTGCAGCAAACAAAGCAACATAACACATCACTATAACTTCCATCTCTACTGATATCAGATCATTTTAACACCTGCAGACACAAACATGATGAAAACTGTCAGTTACCTTTAGATGCTGAAAATCATCTGAATGAAGCCGATGAGTGAAGGTGAAATATATCAGCAGCTTCAACCAGGAATCCAACCAGAAGAATAAACATGTAACTCAGAGCAGGAGATTTTTAAGGTCTGTTGATTCACTAACAGCCTCAACTCTCTGTATTCATGTTTAATCTGAAGGTTTAAGGAAATCTGATAAAAGAATAGCAGCTCTGCCCTGAAGTCAATTTGGCAGTGTAAATATTAGTTGAATCATGAAGTCTGATAATAGTTTTATATTTGTACCTTTTTACATTATAACATCACAAAAGTAAGCAAGATGACATTAATCTGTAGTAAATGTCCAAAATATGTGAATATGTATAAAATGAGACAAATTAATGTACATTTCTGTCTCCATTATTAGTGTTCATTAACATAACAGGTTTGTGTGTATGTGAGAACAGTAGCCTATGTTTGTCGGAGGTCTTAGTGAGTGTTCAAGGTGAAAATGGGAAAGTTATCTGCTGAGAATAACAAACAGAAAACTGATTAGATAAAAAACACACAGCACTACCTGGATTCCTTCTCTAAAGCAGTCACACTGCACCAACCAAAACACAAAAAAGTGATCATCAACATTTTAATTTTTAATTTTAAGACTCAGTGGGAGCTGATAGGGATTTGAAAAACTGTGTGATATGTTCCTCCTAAAAGTTTCCTACAAGAGTTATTAATATTTGAAGAGAGGAAATTATTAATTATTAACATACACTTAACGTTAGCATACCTAGCATGATCAAATATGGTTTTGTTGACTACATAAAGTCACCTTCAAGGAGAAAAATCTGTCAACATACTCAAACAAACTTTATTTTATCTCCACATTAAATCAGCAAGGTTAACACTGACTGCTGCTGGTGTTAAAAAGTGTTAAAAAGAAAAGAAAGAACGTTATGAGACCCTGTTTATATCTGCAGTGTGAAATGTTTGTCTTCACATTATTAACAAAATTAGTTCATAACACTGAATTCATTTATCACAAAGCTAATATAAAGTAATAAAAACTCTCACCTACCGTCTTTCTCTCAGAGGACACACGGTGGCGCTGTCTGTTGGGAACCGTTACAGCCGTTACATTTTAAATGGTTGAACCTTCCTGCAGGGGGCGCTCCTCTCTCCTCCTTCCTCACTGTCTGTTTAAAAGCGACTTGTAGATGTTTTTGTCATTACATATTACACACATCACTTTATTAGAGTTACACACATTTATTAAAATAATCACAATCTGTTGTTCACAGCATATGGAGCTTAATTTAGGATATGAGACCCCCCCCGCCCTCCTGTAAAATGGTCTCACCCACTTCTCTACTTTAAAACCAGCTTAATTCAATGTTGATTCAATGACATTTTTTCAACAGTAAAAACAGTCAAACCAAACCAAATATCAACCAGAAGTCAACCTTACTGACTATAATTCAACGTTAAATTAACATCTTTTGCTATCTGGGGAGATATTTCCAGTTCAGTAGAAACTCAATCCAGCCCTCCTACCGCTGTGGCAGTGAGTTTATCACAGTGACCGTGCAGCAGCAGAAGAAGACTTCTCCTCACTGGAAACACTTCTTGGGGTTTACCGCCATCTAGTGTCCGTGAGTGTGTACTGTCTCTCACACACTGCGGGAAAATCTCCATACAACTTCTTACAGGAACACAAACCTGACCAGTACGACAGGTCATAAACTAAATTAATTACTTTACTAAATTAAATTAACTAAACTCTACAAACACTGTTCATCATAACGTTTCTATCTTTGAACTCAAATTTGCTTTTATTTTTTAAAGACACAATAAAACTTAACTTTTCCTATTAACACAATAAACATTTGTACACTGGTTTCCTTAATAAACAGTAAACAGTAAAAACAGTCAAACCAAACCAAATATCAACCAGAAGTCAACCTTACTGACTATAATTCAACGTTAAATTAACATCTTTTGCTATCTGGGGAGATATTTCCAGTTCAGTAGAAACTCAATCCAGCCCTCCTACCGCTGTGGCAGTGAGTTTATCACAGTGACCGTGCAGCAGAAGAAGAAGACTTCTCCTCACTGGAAACACTTCTTGGGGTTTACCGCCATCTAGTGTCCGTAAGTGTGTACTGTCTCTCACACACTGCGGGAAAATCTCCACACAGCTTCTAACAGGAACACAAACCTGACCAGTACGACAGGTCATAAACTTAATTAAATTAATTAAACTCTACAAACACTGTTCATCATAACGTTTCTATCTTTGAACTCACAGCTCTGCTTTTTTTTTTTTTTTTTTTTTAGACACAATAAAACTTAACTTTTCCTATTAACACAATAAACATTTGTAGACTGGTTTCCTTAATAAACATATAACCCCCATACATTTAACATATATTTAATTCTGTTGTTTGAATTCATTTGTTTATAGTTGATTATTCTTAACATTAAACAAACTAGTTATAGTTACATTTCCATTAATTTTTTTGTATACATTCATACATAAAATCATATTTAACTTATATTTATTTATGTTTCACAGATATTCATTGCAATTAAATCATTAATGTTGTTGTTGCATTAATAAAAGACCAAAAAGGGGCCCCTAACTAAACTGAATCTGACTTACTGACTAAAACAAACGGAGACATACTGACCTTACAGAAATGGACTTGCAAAGAAAAGAAAGAGACAATTATCTAAAGAGTGAATACAGAAGGATTATAAAGGAAACTGATTTTGACACTACCTAAAGAACAAACTGTAAAGGTGGACACTTTAATTTCATTCTTTTTATTACTTTGATTTAATACTGAATTGAAAATTTACGATTGAAATTGAAACACAGCAAGCAAAGTGATATACTTCAGTTGATCCATTTTCTTTTATTTTCTTAAGTGAATCCAAGTTCACATCTAAAAGAAAAAAAGGGAAAATCTTGGTTTATTCAATTATTTCATTATTTATTATTTTGTGTAATAAATATATATTTTTATTTCCACTATTTTGCATTTGTGTTTTGCTTACCATCCTCCTTATCGGGCTTATGTGTGTGATATTTATGTAACTGTTAACTTAACAATTGGCTAATCTCATTTCAAGTAGTGGTTACAAGTTTTTGGACTTTTTCTCTAATCTTTGATTTTTGCTGAAATATTGGATCATTTGAACATTTAATGAAATGAAAGCTTGTGAGAAGTTTAGAGGGAAGAATCAGTATTTGGTGGAGCTGTTAACAACTCAGACATCTGAAATGTGAGCCGACTACACACTGCTGTTTGGTTTCATCTTCAACAATGTGTTGTATTTTAAAAGCTTGTTATATTATCCATTGTGTCAGTAAAGTGAGGATGCTTTCAACAATTATGCCATGAATAGTTTTATTGATGATTGTGTGATAAAATACATGTGAGAACCATAAAAACACTAAAAACACTCAAAAAGCTGATCTTCAGTCAGCAGAGGAGATTTTCATATCAAACATCACAATGATGATTATACAGATATACTTATTATTAACATAAGGTATTTGAAATCAGTTAGTAATGTAATGTAAGCATAGCAAAACGTTTCTAATTAAATAAATAAATTAATGTGTCAGGAGAGGAGGATAAAATAAACGTGTCGAATATTGAGTACAAATCAAAACTTTACTCAGTACTAGTAAAAACATCAAAAATATAAGTAGAAAATATGAATCAAAACTTAAACTCAAAAATAAATGTGTGAAATATAACCATTGATTATTTAGCATGTTAAGGAGGAATATAAAAATACATCATACTTATTCAAGATACTCATCTATAAGCAATATTGGAGCCTTTACATCCATTAATCAAAGACTTCAGGTGCTGCTGTAGGAGTTCATACTCAGTCCTATGTGTCATCTTTACACATACCAAGTCATCCTCAAACTAAAAACAATACTTCAGCTCTTTGTATATTTTACACATTGAGCCATCACCACAGAGAGGTTCTAGGACTTCTGATGCGTGGTGATATGGATCATCAGCCAATCATCTACACAAAAAGAACAATTAAACACAAAATACATCTACAGTCCTGACATCGATGAATCACGTAGAAGGAAATATGAGTGTTTGAGTCTGAGACTGATCTGCTTCACAGTGCAGAGTTTCTGTCCACAGGAGAGACTCTCCCTCCTACAGAGGACACAGAGAGACTGAACCAGACCAGACTCCAAACCCAGCATACAGAGGTTCAGCGAATGTGGTGTTGAAGGTGTGGAGGTGGATCAGTGTGTCAGCGGAGACTCTGTAGAAGGACAGAGTGCCAGCAGGACAGTCCACATACACTGCCACTCTGTTAGAGACAGAGGAGGAGGAGGAGGAGGAGGAGGAGGAGGAGGAGGAGGAGGAGGAGGAGGAGATGGATGTTTCTCTGTTATTGTGCCAGGCAGAGTAACGACCATCAGAGCACCGCAGACTCCAGGACTGATCATTCCTTCCAAACACACAGCCATCACTGTATCCTTTCCTGCTGATTCCTCCGTAACTCACTGATATATGAACTCTTCCTCTACACTTGACCTCCCAGTAACAGCGACCAGTCAGAACATTTCTACACAGCAGCTGAGGCCAGGAGACAAATCTGTCTGGATGAGCAGGGTATGACTGAACCTCATACACATGTGTCACCTTCCTGTTGTTATCAGACAGTTTGAGTTCTCTGTTCTTTGTGTTTGGATCCAGTTCCAGTTCACAGGCATCTGATGGAGAGAACGAGACACAATACAGCTGCAGTTATTGATCTATCATCTGTTTGATGATGACGTCATCTTCATCCACAGTAGGATGTCACTGACACACACACACACACACACACACACACACACACACACACTGTAACACACACACAGACTGACACACACATAGACTGTAACAGACAGACACACACACACATAGAAACACACAGACAGACTGTAGCTGTATAACTGTACAGATATTTAATGTTTTATGACTTTTTATTTATTGAGTTCTTTTATTTTTTGTGGTATTTTTGTTGTTCTGTTCTGGTTGTTAGTCTGAATGTTGACTTTATGCTTCTTGTCCCCCCTGTTTATTTTTGTTTGTTTTTAATTCTTGTTTTTTTCCACAATAAAATAAAAAATAAAGATAAAAAGCAGACTTACACTTCCTCAGACCTGGTGTCAACCATTGGACTCCAGCAGGCTGCAGGCTGAAACCGTGATAGAATCTAATCAGGTTTAACTTTCAACATTTACAGGAAACTTCAGTTAGAAAGAAGAAAAAGTCAAAGATTCAGTTGAGATCTGTGATCAGCTCTGTCAGAGAAAATGCTTCCAGCTCTTCCTCCTCACACAATGTATACCTGAGAGTGTCCACCGGTCTGTCCATACATGAGAGTGTCCACCTGTCTCTGCATACCTGAGAGTGTCCAGTCTCCAGTGTGGATCCTCCAGTCCAGCAGACAGCTTCTCTCTTGAACGTCCTGGATGATTGTAGCTCAGGTCCAGATCTCTCAGAAGGGAGGGGTTGGCCCTCAGAGCTGAGGCCAGAGAAGAACAGCCTTCCTCTGTGATCAGACATCCTGACAGACTGAACACACTCAGCAGTTCATCTAATGAGCTTAAAAACATTCTCAACTCAATAAACAATTTTATTTACTGTAGATTTGATATTGTAACACTTCAGCTCCGACAGTACAAAAAACATTCCTTGTATCAAAAACTCTTCATGTAAACCAGAAACTGGAGGGGAGCTAAAATATTATTTCATATGCATAGAAGTAAGGGGTAGGGTTAGTAAAAATTACCTGAGAGTTTCCAGTCCACAGTGTGGACTCTCCAGTCCAGCAAACAGTTGCTCCACTCCTGAATCCTGTAGGTCATTGTTACTCAGGTCCAGATCTCTCAGACTAGAGGACTGGGAGCTGAGGACTGAGGACAGAGCTGCACAGCTTCTCTCTGAGAGGTTACAGACACTCAGCCTGAAGAAGAATTTTAATAAGTTAATTCACAGATCCAGTATTTAAAGAAGGTCAGAACTTGGTGGGTATACCTTTACAGATTACAGTTCAATCCTGACCTGAGGGATTCCAGTCCACAGTGTGGACTCTTCAGTCCAGCAGAAAGCTGCTTTACTCCTGAATCCTGCAGGTTGTTGTTACTCAGGTCCAGATCTCTCAGATGGGAGGGGTTGTAGCTCAGAGCTGAGGCCAGAGAAGCACAGCCTTCCTCTGTGATCAGACATCCTGACAGACTGAACACACACAACAGTTCATCTAATGAGCTTAAAAACATTCTCAACTCAAACATTTTTTTCCCCTTTAGGCCTTTATGTTTACACTCAGCGCCCCCTGCTGTATGTTGGTGTCATTCAGATACATTTTAGGTTAGTAGAAGGAGAGAAAGCACATCCCGCTGGAGGCTGCAACTGCTGAAGCTCAGAGTTTAATCTGATGCCATTCTGTTTTTAGTTTGGCAGGAGACGAGACAAAATATCACTTCATATACACAGTAATAAAAATAACCTGAGAGTTTCCAGTCCACAGTGTGGACTCTCCAGTCCAGCAGAAAGGTGCTTCACTCCTGAATCCTGCAGGTTGTTGTTACTCAGGTCCAGATCTCTCAGACTAGAGGACTGGGAGCTGAGAACTGAGGACAGAGCTGCACAGCTTCTCTCTGAGAGGTTACAGTCACTCAACCTGAAGAAGAATCAGCAGAACAAAAGAAAATAATTAAAAACATTCGTTTTCTTCCAGTGATTAAAAGTTCCTTCTCATTAGTCATTAGTCTCTAAAGTTGTTTACCAACCATAAACACCAGTCGGCTCAGCATGCTGTGGTCAGGGAGCAAAAGGATGTGTGTTTTTAATGTGTGCTTATTACCTCCTTTTGACTATCAACAGAAAAAACAAACAAGGTTAACTGTGTTCTTCTTTCACTCTGAAGCTTGTTGTCTGCTCCTTTGTTGAGGAAATAATGTTTCAGCTGTTAATTCTCAGGAGGTGAAGACTTGTCATTGTGGGGGTGTTTTGTTGTGAAATGTGTTGTGGTTGATGATGGCAGCTAGCTGTCTCATTAGCTGGAGAGCTAATATCTGCAGGTTGTTTCTACTCAGATTGGACTGTTTTTGTTGTGTTCGATGCTGCTGGTTTGTTGATGTCAGTGGGACAGAGGCAAGGCACCAAGGATCACCAAAAAACATCACATCTGTTGGATTTTGTGTCTGAGTCTGTTAGACTCAGACACAAAATAGAAATCAGTCCACAAGCTGATATACCTAACTGAGAAAGTCTGTCGAAAGAATGTAAAATTCTTCATTCCTTCATAAGTCTTACATATAGAATCTTTAAATGATGTTAATCTGCATAGTTATGTGCAGGGAGGAAGCCAGATGTTGTAAATATGGGGTTTAGTCCAAACTGTGTCCCAGGGGAGATTTTTCCTGCAGCTATATGCAATATTTTTAGTGCCACGGGGTTCTAGCTCCGAGGCAACTATTAATCTTCTCCATACTTTTTATTATTCTTCCGCCGTTTTTTGGCGCGTAACTCCTCCCGCAGCTTTGAGAAAACCCCGACAATATATACATCAAAACGTGCGGCTCGATCGGGGGAGGGGTGCTATGACTTTTGGTGTTGAAATTCCAATTTTTCCCAAAGTTATTCCTAAAAAACCGGGAGATTTCTCCATTGAAAATGAATGGGAATTTTTTGAAAAAAAACCCAAAATTTCACCTTTTTTCAGAGTCACATAGCTCTCTCATACCTGCACGTAGAAATATGATTCAAACTTTAAAACAGAGGAAAATTTGTGCTCTCTGGAAAAATACCAAACTGTTTTTCCATAACATGTAAACTTTTCAAACTATGAGCAGTCAAACGAGGAGTGGAAATCACTTTTTCGTCAAAGTTAGAGTGGAAGCGGCAGTTAGCTAGAGTGTGAGAAGCAATAAAAATTAACCTTCATTTTTATTTTTAACTCGAGCTCACGGCCAAACGGTAAAAAGGAGACAAATAATTTTTTGTCAAAATGTAGACATAGGTGTTGGGATTCATAAAATGTGACTTTGACAGGCTTGGTCTGCACAAAATTTAAACGGGGGGGCCGAGACTGGCGGCAATCCCTGTCTCGCTCCCCACTGACTCTAATGTAATCGTCTTCTTTTTTCAAAAGAATCTCACTCTGTGTTCACACTGAGCTTACTCGCTCATTTTAAAGAATATCTGAATAAAATAAACACTGTCAGAATCTGCCGGCTTCTGTGTCTCTCACGGTGTTTTTGGTTTTTGGACAGGAGTTACGGTTTTCTCACAGTTTGCAATTGTTCAGGACCTTGTCAGAAGCCAAATTCTTTAGAATTTTGAGACATTTTTCTATGCAGATCCTGAAATCGCCATAGCAACCGCAGGGCCTTAGCTGCCCTTAGCAACCGTAGGGCCTTTTTTGTGATTGGCTAAACTGATCTAACTTTTTGTGATTGGCTAATTCTACCTGTCTGTCTGTTTTGCCAGTTAACTGAGGTAGCAGCCGAGCTAGTATTGATACTCTGTCTCTATATATACATATGAATTATATTGACAGTCTTACTGCTCAAATGCAGGCTGGTGTGTGTGTGTGTGTGTGTGTGTGTGTGTGTGTGTGTGTGCGCTAACAGGGTAAAGTGTAAAGTGCTGTAGTGTAGTGCTTAGAGTTAGTGCATGTTGCTACTGCCTTGTGCTCTGTGTGCTACTCTCTGCTTACATCTACTGTTACACTTGATACTGACCAGTAAGATGTACTTAATACTGCCACAGTAAAAGTTACTTAGTGTTATATGATCTGGGTGACTTTTGAACACTGGAAATAAATTGTGTACTTGTCCCGGCAGTAGCCGCGTGGCACTCAAAATTTCCCTGGAATTTTCTAGTTTTAATTGTTATTTGAAACAATTGAATGCCTAAAAATCTGTACATTATTTGGAAAAACATGAAAGTTACCAAAGAAAAATGTCCATCTGTTTTCATCATTCTGAAATCATAATAACAACATAAATGTTAACATATACACATTTGCAGCTGTAACAATAAGACATAGTTCTGTGTGCACCTACAGAGCTTTGTTGGAGGCTTTGACCACTGGCAGCAGCCTCAGAAGAGCCTCCTCTGAAGCAGAGTATTTCTTCAGGTCAAACACGTCCAGATCTTTTTCTGATGAGAGTAAGATGAAGCCCAGAGCTGACCACTGGGCAGGAGACGGTTTATGTGTGGAGAGACTTCCTGATCTCAGGTACTGTTGGATCTCCTTCACTAGAGAACGATCTTTCAGTTCATTCAGACAGTGGAACAGATTGATGATTCTCTCTGCAGACACATTCTCACTGATCTTCTTCTTGATGTACTCAACTGCTTTCTGATTGGTCTTTGAGCTACTTCCTGTCTGTGTCAGCAGACCTCGTAGGAGAGTCTGATTGGTCTGCAGTGAAAGCCCCAGGAGGAAGCGGAGGAACAAGTCCAGGTGTCCATTTGGACTCTTTAAGGCCTCGTCCACAGCACTCTGGTAGAAACGTGTTGATTTGCCTTTAAAGACCTTAGACCACCTGGATGTTGTTTGTTCTTTTTCCAGCAGATTGACTCCAGACTTGATGAATGTCAGATGGACATGAAGAGCAGCCAGAAACTCCTGAACACTCAGATGGACGAAGCAGAACACCTTGTCCTGGTACAGCCCTCTCTCCTCTTTAAAGACCTGTGTGAACACTCCTGAGCACACTGAGGCTGCTCTGATATCGAAGCCGCACTCTGTCAGGTCTGATTCATAGAAGATCAGGTTGGCTTTCTGCAGCTGCTCAAAAGCCAGTTTTCCCAGAGACTCAATCATCTTCCTGCTCTCTGGACTCCAGTGTGGATCTGTCTCAGCTCCTCCATCATACTTGACCTTCTTCAGTTTGGACTGAACCACCAGGAAGTGGATGTACATCTCAGTCAAGGTCTTGGGCAGCTTTCTTCTCTCTCTGCTTTTCAACACATCCTCCAGAACTGTAGCAGTGATCCAGCAGAAGACTGGGATGTGGCACATGATGTGGAGGCTTCGGGATGTCTTGATGTGGGAGATGATGGTTCTGGCTTGCTCCTCATATCTGAATCTCTTCCTGAAGTACTCCTCCTTCTGTGGGTCAGTGAACCCTCTGACCTCTGTCACCATGCCGACACACTCAGGAGGGATCTGATTGGCTGCTGCAGGTCGTGTGGTTATCCAGAGGCGAGCAGAGGGAAGCAGTTTCCCCCTGATGAGGTTTGTCAGCAGCACATCCACTGAGGTGGACTCTGTAACATCAGTCAGGATCTCAGTGTTGTGGAAGTCCAGAGGAAGTCGACACTCATCCAGACCGTCAAAGATGAACACAACCTGGAACTCTTCAAACCTGCAGATTCCTGCTTCTTTGGTTTCAGTAAAGAAGTGATGAACAAGTTCCACCAAGCTGTACTTTTTCTCTTTCAGCACATTCAGCTCTCTGAAAGTGAATGGAAATGTGAAGTGTATGTCCTGGTTGGCTTTGTCTTCAGCCCAGTCCAGAGTGAACTTCTGTGTTAAGACTGTTTTCCCAATGCCAGCCACTCCCTTTGTCATCACTGTTCTGATTGGTTCATCTCTTCCAGGTGAGGCTTTAAAGATGTCTTCTTGTCTGATTGTTGTTTCTGGTCTGTCTGGTTTCCTGGATGCTGTTTCAATCTGTCTGACCTCATGTTCATCATTGACCTCTGCAGTCCCTCCCTCTGTGATGTAGAGCGGTGTGTAGATCTGATTCAGAAGGGTTGGGTTTCCTGCTTTAGCGATCCCCTCAAACAGACACTGGAACTTCTTCTCCAGGTTAGACTTGAGTTTACGTCGACACGTTCCTGAATGAACAAACAACAAATGAAATCAGTGAGTGGATCCTACAGAAAGTCTAGAAATCTGAACATGTAAGTGTGTCTGTGTAGTTTTTCCTCCTCCATCAGTTTTATTCAGCTCATCAGTGGAGGACAAACAGCCTCTGATCTGATGCAGATGTGTGCAGCATATTTACAGCAGAGTTTGAAATATAAACCTCTCCCATGTTGCCTCCATTTCCTCTCCATCGTGTTAAATCTGTTAAAATCCTCTTACTGCTCTGCAGATGCTCAGCCAGCTCCTCCTGCTTCATTCTCCTCAGGAAGTGCAGTGTGATCTTCAGAAATGCCTCTCTGCTGCTCCTCCTCTGCCCTTCCTCCTCACCATCCAACACCTCCTCATCCTCACTCTGACTCTCTAAGCATTCTGGGTCATCTGGACTCAGACCCCTCTGGACTCTCTTAAGCTCGTTCTTCACAAAAGTGAGGATGTTCTCCTCCAGCAGCTGGAACAGAAAGATAACGTGAACATTTCATTTAAACTGGTAGAACACAACATGTGATTCATGTGTCAGTCTGAAGGCCTGCTGGTCTAAACAGAGCAGCATGGACACTGTTAGGACCTGAATGCTACTTTACTATTTCATCTGTGGTTGATGGAGTTCATAGTAAAAATTAATCACTGTGTCATTCGTTTATTTGAGAATCAAAAATAAAAAAAAATTAAAATGGCTTGTTATTTCATAATTTGTTTATGAATGTGATACAAAAAAAAATTACCAATAGTTTTTCAGACTTTTGACTTCACGCTCAGGTCAAAAAATGAAAACTAACAAAACGGACCCGGGGCCAAATTTGTTTTTGATATTTAACTTTTCCAAATTCCGTTGCCCAGAAGTTATTTATTTACTTTTTCTTCTGATGTGTGAGGGACTGCATGACACAGTCAGATGCACAGACTCACATTGAATTTAAAAGTTGGAAGGGATGGACCAGATGCTTTATTGTAAGTAGGTCATCTATGTAGTAAAAATGTGCCATTATTTTTGAAATTGGTGTCCTATGATTGGGAAAGAAAATAAGTATTGATGGTGTGTCACGGCCAGCAGAATACCAAAGAACACGTTTGTGAGCTTTGAATATCTTTTTACAGAGGCTTATTTTCATTTACAAAACTTTTCCTCATCAAGTACTGGAGTGCTGGAGTCAGTTATGTGGATTATTGTAAATGTATGAGGGCTGCATGGTGCTGGATGCAGACACAAGTTACATGTCGGTTAACACAGTCACTGTTATTCTGTTCTGTTTTCAGAGTTGGAAAAGTGATATAATATATTCAGGAAACAAAGTCAGGTGTAACAAAGCACTGCAAAGCTACCTGGCTGCAGCGTCTCTATTTTAGCTCCTGTGGTTTCTTCTTCCTCCTCTTCAGCCTTGTATCATGAAACAAGTGTTCTTCCATATAAACTGATATTTTAGTATTTAGTGCTATGACATTTTACTGACACTAGTTTAACATGTGTTTTGGGAGACCCACATTGTACCGTCCTTGAAGGCACCACTACAGAAAATGAGGAAACATAATTTGTTGTCTAATGCGCATCTCCAAAGTCTGCTGGATGACAACTTTTACCACCAACTGAGCGGGGAGCTCTGGGTGCAGATGGAACTTAAACATTGTTTTATCTGCATATACTACCCATGCTGTGTTTGTACATGTACACACCATAAATATGGAGTCCAGCTGTGTTTGATGCTGCTGTGCAGACTGATCACTGGGAACCTCTGAGCTCTGCTGCTGAACTCTGTGGAGAAAACATCACGTTTAAGGACATTTAATGACTCAAATCTGCACTCAGCTTATTAAAGATGTTCTGTTATGATGACTAAATGAACTCCTGTAAATGCTGCTCTGATTACTGGATGTTAAATTCTTACCTTCCATCAGCAGGTTGTCCATCTTTAAACTCAGTAGGATGATCCATAGAGTCATCACTCTTCATAGACACACAGCTGGGTTCAGGAGAGTCTGTTCTCTGCTGCTGCATCCTGATACAAAAATAAAATAATGCAGTTAAAACCAAAGAACTGAAGGATTGATCATCAGTTTAAATCCCAGAATTAAACAGAAATCTTTCAGAACAGAGTGACTGATGAGTTCAAATTCCTCCAGTGATGAAAAGAGGATGGCAGCGACTTGGTCATGAGTCAACAGAAGAAGAAGGAAGTGAGGATGTTCAACAGAAGTCCTATGGCTCAGTAACAATCTCATTTTCTTTATTTCTTTGATTTGTCTTTAATGTTTTTCTTTAATAAATGAAAAACATTCTTGTGTCTAACAATCCTTTCTGTCAATTATGAATCTGTTCAGTCAGTTTATCAATCCTGAGATCAATATTCTGACCTTTGCTCAGCAGGGTCCATCTTTGAAGTTAGCTCAAGACAGACACATCCAAGTTAGCTGCTGCTCTGATTATTGATGTGATGTTTTCAAAGTTACACACACATATTGATATAGTGACCATGTTGCAGTCTTATAACACTGAACTCTTTGACATGTGACTGTTGCACAGGTGAACACTGTGATGTCACTGCTGAAACTATATATTGATTCCTCTTCTCAGGAGAGTCAGATAATAACAAACTTCACTTTTAAATTATTACCTTCCATCAGCAGGTTGTCCATCTTTAAATGTAATAGGATGATACATAGAGCTGTCACTCTTCATGGACACACAGCTGAGTTCAGGAGAGTCTGCTCTCTGCTGCTGCATCCTGATACAACATAAAATTATGCTGTTAAGACCAAAGAAATGAAGGATTAATTATCAGCTTAAATCCCAGAATTAAACAGAAATCTTTCAGAACAGAGTGACTGATGAGTTCAAATTCCTCCAGTGATGAAAAGAGGATGGCAGCGACTTGGTCATGAGTCAACAGAAGAAGAAGGAAGTGAGGATGTTCAACAGGAGTTCTATGGCTCAGTAAGGCAAGGCAAGGCAAGGCAGTTTTATTTGTATAGTGCATTTCATACTCAATGGCAACTCAATGTGCTTTACATAAAACAGGTAAACATGCAATTTGAGAAACATTAAAATATATAATTAACCCCCCCCCCCCCCACACACACACACACTAATAATAACAACAAAGTACAGAAAAATAGAAAGAGAGAAATAAAATGCTAGAATAGAGCATTAAATAAAAGATTGCAGCATAAAGTAATGATTTGCTTTAAAATCATTAAAAAGGACAGAGTGCAAATGAAAGATTAAAATGTAAAGTGCTTTAAAAGAGTTCAATCATAAGCTCAGGAGAAGAGAAGTGTTTTTAACCTGGATTTTAAAATGATTTCAGTTCTGCTGGTAGTTTGTTCCAGTTGTGTAAAAGCTGCTTCATCATGTTTAGTTTGAACTATGGGCTCAACTATCTGACCTGAGTCAGTAGATCTCAGAGCTCTGGGCTCAACTATCTGACCTGAGTCAGTAGATCTCAGAGCTCTGGGCTCAACTATCTGACCTGAGTCAGTAGATCTCAGAGCTCTGGGCTCAACTATCTGACCTGAGTCAGTAGATCTCAGAGCTCTGGGCTCGACTATCTGACCTGAGTCAGTAGATCTCAGAGCTCTACTGGGTTTATATTCTACTAACATGTCATTTATGTATTCTGGACCTAAACCATTCAGTGATTTGTAGACCAGTAGCAGAACTTTAAAATCTATTCTATAGCTGACTGGGAGCCAGTGTAAAGACTTTAGAACTGGAGTAATGTGCTCTGATCTCTTTGTTCTGGTTAAAACTCGAGCTGCAGCGTTCTGAATGAGCTGCAGCTGTTTAATGCTTTTTTGTGGGAGTCCAGTCAGAAGACCGTTACAGTAGTCGAGTCTACTTGAGATGAAAGCATGAATCAACTTCTCCTGGTCTGTTTGAGACATAAAACCCTTCACTCTGGATATGTTCTTAAGCTGATAGAAGGCTGTTTTGGTGATTGATTTGATGTGACTGCTGAAAGTCAGATCTGAGTCTATCAGCACGCCAAGGTTTCGGACTTGGTCCCTAGTTTTTAGAGAGAGTGACTCCAGATGTTTACTGACAGCAATCCTCTTCTCTTTATTGCCAAAAACAATGACCTCAGTTTTGTCCTGATTTAATTGAAGGAAATTTTGGTTCATCCAATCAGTGACTTGCTCTAAACAGTGACACAATGACTGTATTGGACTGTAGTCATCTGGGGACAGTGCTAGGTATATCTGTGTGTCATCTGCATAACTGTGATAGTCTACATTAAAGTTCTGCAGAATTTGACCCAAGGGCAGCATATATAGACTGAACAGAAGGGGTCCAAGAACTGACCCCTGAGGAACTCCACATTTCAGAGCCACTCGATCAGATTCATAACTTCCAATGGTCACAAAATAACTCCACTCTTCCAAGTAGGACCTGAACCAGTCGGGGACTGTTCCCCTGAGTCCTGCCCAAGTTTCCAACCTGTTCAACAGTATACTGTGGTCCACAGTGTCAAATGCAGCACTGAAATCCAACAGGACCAGAACGGACACCTTGCCTGAGTCAGTGTTCAACCTTATGTCATTTAACACTCTAATAAGTAACAATCTGTGTTAACTTCAATAAGTAAAGATGGAAATATAAACATCCCAGTTCACCTTCAGATGGATGAACACAGTATCAAATAGCTCTGTAGTAAGACCGGATAATTCACAGACTATTTTATTTGTATCCTCAAAATTTCTCAACACAAAAACATGAAAGTGTCCTTGATAACTCAATGAAGAGTGAATGTTATGACCATTGGCTTTAATTCTTTCACTTTTAATTGTGAAAAATCAGTTTTGTTTTTGCCCCGCTGCTCATTCTCCCTTGTCAGTCCTGCTGTCTGTGTTCATTTGATCTGAGGACACTGTCATACCCTCATAACTTCAGAGTCCACATCTAGCTTGACGTCAGAACTAGTTTCACCTGTGGCAGAAGTCCAGGAAGGGGGAGGGTCTCTGCAGACTGAGAGGGGAAGAAAAATCACTTTGGGATTTCATAAATAATGCCATGAACAGTTCTTTTTGTTGTTGTTTTTTTAAATTAACTTTTTATTGATATCAAAATACATAATCCCTTCCTAAAATTACATCCTGTATAATGTTCTCTAGACATACAAAGCAGTACAAGAACTCTGTACAAGAGATGCAAACCATAAACAAACACTCCCTTCTTACAGAGTCCCTTTTCTCTTGATGGAGGATGTAGAAAAACTTATAATCATGTGAACAAATGAACAATTTAAAGTCTGTAGCAAGAACCAAGGGGTTTAAAGGATACAATACTATTACTCAACAAAGTCTGATCTCAGTGGTGATACAAAGTCAAACAAATTTTTTTTATGTTTAAGAAATTTACGTTTACCTGATTCTGATCTGACAGAAAAAGTCAACCTTTCCATCGTATAAATATTATGCATTACTTCAACCCAATCCTCCTCTTAGGTGTCTCTGTCTTCAGACACTTCCTAGTGTGTTTTTTTTTATTAGCAACCATCATGATCCTAAACATATATTTGTCTCCTGAATTTGTAATTCTTTCGTTCCCTTTCCCCAAGTATAATATGTCAAATGGAAATGGATATTCCACCCTTCAAATCCTGCCAGTAAGGTTTAACAGAGGGGCATTCCCAAAAAACATGGAAATGATTTTCTCCACATTTTGTATCCTGATATTTCTATTTTCTCTTCGTGTAATAAAATATCTCACTATGTTCTTCCAGCCATACTCTCTCCATGAAAGGGAGCAAGTTGTTTTCCACTGTTGCTCACTGATCTCTTCCCATTCCTCTTCTAATAAAACCCTTCCAGCCTCTTTTCTCCACTTCTCTTTTATATATGCTGTCTTGTTACCTTTTAAATGTTCCACTCCTCTGTATAATTTTGAGATTAACTCTTTGCCCAAATCTGATTAATATGCTAAAATGAACAATTTAATGATTCCCAATTCTAGCTCATCTTAATCAATCTTTCTTATTATTTACTCTACATAATGCCTCATTTGTAAATATCTGTAAAAATCCTGATTGTTTAAGCCATATTGATCTTCTTTATATCCTGAAAACTTTTCATAACCTTCTTCTTAAAAAGCTCCCAAAATACTGTTGGTCCCCTTTCCCATCTACCAAACCTCTTATCTGCTGTATTAGGTATGAAATCTGAATCATGTGCAATCCATTGCAATAACTAATTCACTAACTCAACAACTGCTCTGTCAGGACATTTTTTGATATAATTTCAAACCATATATTAAGAGATAGACCCAGCCATGGATTCAGCTCCTCTTTAAGCTGTATTCTTAGTTTATTATCATTTATTATGGCCTGTAATGGAATTGTGGCCAATGTGTGGTATTCAATATCTTTCCATCTTGCCAATAGCTCTTAAAACAGGGTTGGGTTAACCCACCTTCAACCCTGTGTAAGTGTAGAGTTAAATCTAATCTGTCGTCTTTTCCCTTGCCAAATGTATCTTGAGATGATTTTATCCCATTCTATAAATGCAGCAACCTTGGAAAAACATTCATTTTGATCACTTCTATTCTTGAAGTTTAGCTAGTAAATGGGATTAAATTACATCTTCCAATATCAGATTTTATTCTAGAGATTACAGAGTCATATTTTATAGATTTTAATTGAGATAAGTTTTGAGGCAGAGTTAACCTAATTTATTTCATAGATTTTGAATCCCAATTGAATCTGAAAGTAAATAAAACACAATTATACCAAAGTTCACTATCTTGATAATTATGAAATCAAAAACACAGTAAAATGTATAATACTTAAATCCAGTTCAAAGCTTATGTTCCAGTTAAGTTTAAATTCAATAGGCCTATTCCCAATTAACTTCAAAATAAATCCAGCCCTCCTACCGCTGTAGCAGTGAGTTGATCACAGTGACCGTGCAGCAGAAGCAGAAGAAGACTTCTCCTCACTGGAAACACTTCTTGGGATTTACCGCCATCCAGTGTCCATGCACTGGCTGCTGCTGGTGTTAAAAAGTGTTAAAAAGAAAATAAAAAACGTTACGAGACCCTGTTTATATCTGCAGTGTGAAATGTTTGTCTTCACATTATTAACAAAATTAGTTAATAACACTGAATTCATTTATCACAAAGCTAATATAAAGTAATAAAAACTCTCACCTACCTCTTTCTCTCAGAGGACACACGGTGGCGCTGTCTGTTGGGAACCGTTACAGCCGTTACATTTTAAATGGTTGAACCTTCCTGCAGGGGGCGCTCCTCTCTCCTCCTTCCTCACTGTCTCTGTTTAAAAGCGACTTGTAGATGTTTTTGTCATTACATATTACACACATAACTTTATAAGATTTACAGACATTTATTAAAATAATCCCAATCTGTCGTTCACAGCATATGGTGCTTAATTTAGGATATGAGACCCCCCCCGCCCTCCTGTAAAATGGTCTCACCCACTTCTCTACTTTAAAACCAGCTTAATTCAATGTTGATTCAATGACATTTTTTCAACAGTAAAAACAGTCAAACCAAACCAAATATCAACCAGAAGTCAACCTTACTGACTATAATTCAACGCTGAATTAACATTTTTTGCTATCTGGGAAGATATTTCCAATTCAGTAGAAACTCAATCCAGCCCTCCTACCGCTGTGGCAGTGAGTTTATCACAGTGACCGTGCAGCAGAAGAAGAAGATTTCTCCTCATTGGAAACACTTCTTGGGATTTACCGCCATCTAGTGTCGGTAAGTGTGTACTGTCTCTCACACACTGCGGGAAAATCTCCACACAACTTCTAACAGGAACACAAACCTGACCAGTACGACAGGTCATAAACACAATTATTGTTTTACTAAATTAAATTAATTAAACTCTACAAACACTGTTCATCATAACGTTTTGTTACACTGTTCAACTCAGCTTCTTCTAACACAATAAACTTTCTTCATACTGTTGTATTATCAGCTGGTCGCTAGTGTTAAATATAAACAACACAAATAAAAGTGTAATTAATTTGGTCAAAACTCACCAAAACCTCTGTGGCTTATTGAAGGTGCTTTTTAAGCAAATCACGACCAGGCAGGTTTTGTTTTTCAGATGCTATATTAACTCTTTTTAGAAGTATTTTTCTTTCTATTTCTCCTCTCCTGCTTGTTTCTGCCTCTCTGCTCTGTGAGCTTCTGCTGTATCAGGAAGGTGCAAAGATCTCTTAAAAGAAGCGTCACTATGACTTTGTTTTTGCAGTTTACCATATCTGACTGTAACTGGAGTCAAAACCAGTCTAACCTGTAGATGTACTTCTACTATCTGAACATCTAATGAGCTAAAGATCAGCTCAGCATCATCAGCTGCTGTTAGTATCTCTGACCAAAAACATCACTCAGCAGCTTGATTCAACTTGACTGTGATGCTTTTTTATCCAAAACACAAACATCTGAAATCTCTGAGTTTATTTTCCATAACATGTGTCTTTGAGTCTGGTGTTTGACCCTGGAGAACTGAAGATCAATTACAATGTTTTACTCAATTGTAGCTTACTGTTACTGTTTACTAGCTTTTTTCTTTATGTTTTATCTCAGCTTTGATCAGAAGAAGGGGAGGGGTAAGGTGGAGCTAGTATAATGTAATATATTATTTATGATGATGTGTCAGATATTGTGTTTACAGCTCGTTTTGCAGTTTGAAGAATCTGAACAAATTTTCACTGCCAACATTCACAGATGTTAGTTGTGAATGTTGTATTTCTAGTTTGATGTCTTTAATACCTTACATCAGAGGTCAGCATCCAGGTTTAACCATGGGCCAGGTTGTTTCAGGATCTTTCATTGGGGGGCTGTTAACCGCTGCACTGGGTTAGGGTTAGGGTTGAATTCATTGAAGAATAAAATTGATGTATAACACTGTTAAGGACAGTATCTGAGGGGAAAATGGCATCAACACACCATTTCTGTTGGAATGTCAAACATTTGTGTTTATGAAGAATAAACTTCTTTAATTTCTTTAATTTCAATTATGTTTGTTAGACTTAATTTCAGCACCTTTACTGTTCAAATAGAAGAGCACAACCATGATTTTAATGCCTCTCCTGGTGTGGGGGCATGATTAGATGTAATCTGTTTTCAGTTTTTGACCTTTTTCTCTCATCTTTAATTCTTGCTGAAATATTGGATCATTTGAACATTTATTGAAATGAAAGCATGTGAGAAGTTTAGAGGGAAAAGTCACTATTTGGTGGAGCTGTTAACAACTCAGACATCTGAAATGTGAGCCGACTACACACTGCTTTTTGTAAGACGTCAAAAGTCAAAAAGGTTGGAAATCACTGGTTTCATCTTAAACAATGTGTTGTATTTTAAAAGCTTGTTATATTATCCATTGTGTCAGTAAAGTGAGGATGCTTTCAACAATTATCCCATGAATAGTTTTATTGATGATTGTTTGATTAAACACATGTGAGAACCATAAAAACACTCAAAAAGCTGATCTTCAGTCAGCAGAGGAGATTTTCTGTTACTATGTATCTCAAATGTATACACATATCAGAAATAATTATAACGATTATACAGATACACTTATGATTAACAGGTATTTGAAATCAGTTACTTTGCAGTTGTGTGTAATTGAAAACATGCATAATCAAAACTTAAACTCAAAAATAGGCTAAATGTAAGAAATATAACCAATTTGATTATTTAGCATGTTAAGTAGTAATTACAATATAAAAATACATCATATATATTGAAGATACACATCTATAAGGAATATTGGAGCCTTTACATCCATTTATCAAAAGACTTCAAGTGCTGCTGTAGGAGTTCATACTCAGTCCTATGTGTCATCTTTACACATAGCAAGTCGTCCTCAGACTAAAAACAATACTTCAGCTGTTTGTATATTTTACACATTGAGCCATCACCACAGACAGGTTCTAGGACTTCTGATGTGTGGTGATATGGATCACCAGCCAATCATCTACCAGGGCTGGAAGTCAATCCACCAATTGCCTTCAGTCTTAACACACATTAATAAACACTCTTTTTGTGTTAAAAATGTTCTGAGTCTGAGACAGATCTGCTTCACAGTGCAGAGTGTGTGTGATGTTTGATTTCAGCAACTGATCTTCAGTCAGCAGAGTTTCTGTCCATAGGAGAGACTCTCCCTCCTGCAGAGGACACAGAGAGACTCTCCCTCCTACAGAGGACACAGAGAAACTGAGGAACCAGACCAGCAGAGCCTAAACCCAGCATACAGAGGTTCAGTGAATGTAGTGTAGAAGGTGTGGAGGTGGATTAGTGTGTCAGAGGAGACTCTGTAGAAGGACAGGGTGCCAGCAGGACAGTCCACATACACTGCTAGTCTGTTAGAGATAGAGGAGGAGGAGGAGGAGATGGATGTTTCTCTCTTATTGTGACAGACAGAGTAACGACCATGAAAGCACTCCAGTCTCCAGGACTGATCATTCCATCCAAACCAACAGTCATAACTGTCTCCTTTCCTTCTGATTACTCTGTAAGTCACTGATAGATAAACTCCTCCTCTGCACTCAACCTCCCAGTAACAGCGACCAGTCAGAACATTTCTACACAGCAGCTGAGGCCAGTAATCAAATCTGTCTGGATGATCAGGATATGACTGATCCTTCTTCACACGTGTCACCTTCCTGTTGTTATCAGACAGTTTGAGGAATTTGTTCATTGTGTTTGGATCCAGTTCCAGTTCACAGGCATCTGATGGAGAGAACGAGACACAATACAGCTGCAGTTTATCATCTGTTGATTTATTAACTACTTTACTGAAACCATTCAAACTTAAACCGTCTCTATGACAACTGAGACACTCCATCACTGAGGAAGACCATGAGATGTGACTGAAAGTTTTGAGCATACAGAGTAAGTGAACCTTTAACAGTTCAGTTAGAACATGAACAGTCAGTCAACATGACAGTGATATTCAGTAATATTCATGTTTGTTCATCAGGTTTGGTGTAAAGTGAAGGTCTTTGCACATCAAGTCTGTTATTTTCATCTCAAACTGTCGTCTGTTACAAACACATTTTAGTCCAAATGGTCCAAACAGCTGAAGTCAGTTTGAATGAATGAACTTTATCTGCAGGACAGACATGAGGGACATTTTGGAGCAGGTAGCACCACCATGTGGACATTTATAAAACATTTCTCTTTTAACTCCTGAACTGTGATGAACAAAAGGAAATTTCTGTTTCATGGATTCATTGGTTCAAGATAAATGTAAGTCCATCATTTTGAACTTTTTTCACTTCTTTTACATATTTCATCCAGTTTTTCTCAAAGTTCTCATGAATCAAACTGAAAACACACTCACACTTCCTCAGACCAGGTTTCAGTCTCTGCGGTCCACCATGGTCCATCCTGGAGGAAGAGACAAAGATACAATCAGCTTCATATACCTTCACTCATATCCACATTAAACATGAACCAGAGTCCCTCAGTTAGTCAGAGTGTCTGTCCATCTGTCCATACCTGAGTGTCCACCTGTCTGTCCATACCTGAGAGAGTCCACCTGTCTGTCCATACCTGAGAGAGTCCACCTGTCTGTCCATACCTGAGAGAGTCCAACTGTCTGTCCATACCTGAGAGTGTCCACCTGTCTGTCCATACTTGAGAGTGTCCACCTGTCTGTCCATACCTGAGAGTGTCCAGTCTCCAGTGTGGATCCTCCAGTCCAGCAGACAGTAACTCCCCTCCTGAGTCTCCTGGATGATTGTAGCTCAGGTCCAGCTCTCTCAGATGGGAGGGGTTGGAGCTCAGAGCTGAGGCCAGAGAAGCACAGCCTTCCTCTGTGATCAGACATCCTGACAGACTGAACACAAACAACACTTCATCTCATGAGCTTAAAAAGATTCTCAACTCAATAAATAGGATTTTGTCCTTCAGGGGTTTATATTTGTATGTAACATTTCATTTGTAGTCTTTTTTTAAGTGAAAAAAAAGAAAGATTTCAATTTGCAACATTTCCAAAGCAACAAACATCATACTAGACTTACTATGTACTTCATACACACTAAGGGCCTGATTTACTAAGATCCAGTTTGCGTGCATTTTGCGGGTGATCTACTAAGAATAACTCTGTAAATGAAAACAGGAGCAACAGGTGCAGACAGCAGTATTTAAATGAGGGTTTTGTGTCTTAATCGAGAGTTTGGATGAGCAGAAAGCCGCAAGAGCAAAATGAAATTTGATCATGTTCTAGTGGAAGAGGTGAACAGATATATTATATTTATATTAGTTATAACAAAAACAAATATTACCAGAAAAACCCACATATGGGAGAGTATTTGTGACAAAGTAAATACTGTTTGTAAAACCAAATATATTCCACTCCAAAAATAAGACAGGTCCTGTGCGTATTTTTTTTTTTTGTTATTGATTTTTCGGGGTGACATAATTTCATACACAGTTCTGACTTAAGTTTTAACAGCGTCCATTAAACAACCAAAGAAGTTCACACAATGGCTGATACATATACACAAATGCACGTACCCAGGCACATAGGAATATACGCAGTCTCTCAGTCATAGAGATCATAATTTTTGTGTGTAACAAAAGCACATGAACTGCTTGAAATGTGTGTGTCTCATGGTCAATGCGAGATCTTTTCATAATTCTTACATATAGAATCTTTAAATGATGTTAATCTGGATAGTTCTGTGTGTAACCATTTTTTGGTGGAGCTACAAAATATATAAGAAGCTGTAGTGGACAAATGTGATATTTATCTATGGCTAGTGAGATCAGAAGCTCTAGATACGACTACGGAGCCAAGGATGAACCAAACCTACTAGAACCTACTAGAACACTGCACTCCCAGCATGCAGGTTTACTTGTGGTTCCTTGTATCTCTAAAAGTAGAATGGGAGGCAGAGCCTTCAGTTCTCAGGTTCCTCTCCTGTGGAACAATCTCCCAGATTGGTTCCGGGGGGCAGAACCCTCTCTACGTTTAAGAGTAGGCTTCAAATGTTCCTTTGTGATAAAGCTTATAGTTGGGGCCGGTTCCAGCTCCTAGTTTATGCTGCTATAGGCTTAGACTGCCGGGGGACTCCCATGATGCACTGGGCTCCTCTCTCCTCCTCCCTCTCTCTCTCTATCCATCCATCTATATCCATTAACATTCATGTTCTATTAATGCATTCAATAAGCTAAACTTCTTCCCTGGAGTTGTCTGTGCTTTCTGGTCTCACAGGTAATCTGGGCCTGTAGACGTCCGGATGACGGATTCCAGTCCCAGACCTTCAATGTACTTCTCTCTCTCCTCTCCTTCCTCTCTCTCCTCTCCTTCCTCTCTCTCCTCTCCTTCCTCTCTCTCCTCTCTACTCCAACCAGTCCAGGCAGATGTTCTAAACTTTGCACTATTACTACTGCAGGATATGGCATTTCCATACCATGTGGAAATAGACACCTTTTTCTTTGTTACAATGCCAGCATTTATCATTGCTCTGGTGACCCATACATTTGAAATTTATGGTTTTATTACGTGCAGAGTTTGATATTCTATGCATTTCCGCCATACAGATGTCTCTGGCTCAATAAGTTCCTCCATATCTTTCCCCCAAATCTTTTCCAATGTGGTACAAGCAGCGTTGTCACAATTAGTTATCATCTTATACATTTTACCACTCAAATGTGCTTTTTTTTAACTTATTGTCAATAATTGTTTTCTAAATTTGATATTTCTGGAAGATGTATATGTTCCCCAAGGAATTTTATTAGTTGTGATCTAATCTGCAGATAGAGTCAGAGGTCTTAATTATTAAGGTCAAACTTATTTTTTAACTGTTCAACGGACATCATGTTAGCTTCTCAAAAGAGATCAGACAATAAATGGAGCCCCTTTCTTTCCCACTCATAATTTTGTAGTGTGTCATCTTTGACCTTGAAGATACAGTTGTCCCATAGGGGAGAAATGCAAATTAAGTTGTAACATATTGTGAATGCGTTTTATTATTTTACATGAGAAATTGATAATAATGATTGTCAATATTTGGGCAATATTTGGAATCAAACCACAATGCCTTGAGAGATGTTTTGGGTTTGGTTGTGGAGATGATCTTTAATTCTAGATCTTCCCATATTGTTGGCTCAGCATTACTGTAAGCCAATATGAATGGGTATCTAGCATTTATTGCAATGTAGTATTCTGTGTGTATTGATATATATATTTATAGACGCAGTTAGTGTCAGAAAAATTACCTTCAGGTAAATCACAATGCATGCGATAAATAACATATTTGCATTTTCTCCTCCCTGCACACTGGGGTTGAAACGCCCCATATTGCATATTCATTATGGCAAACGTACTAAATGGACAGCACGTATTATCTTGCACAGCTGAAAGATACAAGCCTCAGTGCGCTGCGTTAGTAGATCAGTTTGGACATTTTTTGCAGCTGATGACAAGTTTGCAACAATTTTTACACATGCAGACCTTTCGTAAATCAGGCTCTAAGTGTTGAAGATTAAATGACAGAAACATCTATCCTGACTCACATGATGGCATGAAAGGAATTTTGTTTACTGCATACCTGATATTGCAACACTTAAGCTCAGACAGTACACAAAATCTTTTGAGTGTCAAAACTCTTCATGTGAAGTAGAAACTGGGTAGAAGCCAAGTGTATATTACTTTATATACACAGTAATAAAACTGACCTGAGTGTTTCCAGTCCACAGTGTGGACTCTTCAGTCCAAAAGAAAGCTGCTTCACTCCTGAATCCTGCAGGTCGTTGTTACTCAGGTCCAGATCTCTAAGACTAGAGGACTGGGAGCTGAGAACTGAGGACAGAGCTGCACAGCTTGTCTCTGAGAGGTTACAGTAAGTCAACCTGAAGAAGAATTTAAAGAAGTCAATTCACAGATCCAATATATAAAATTGAACTTTTATAGACAGTTGAATCCTGACCCGAGGGTGTCCAGTCTGCAGTGTGGACTCTCCAGTCCAGCAGAAAGCTTCTTCACTCCTGAATCCTGCAGGTTGTTGTTACTCAGGTCCAGATCTCTCAGACTAGAGGACTGGGAGCTGAGAACTGAGGACAGAGCTACACAGCTTCTCTCTGAGAGGTTACAGTCATTCAACCTGGACAAGAATTTTAATGAGTCAATTCACAGACCCAATATATAAAGACAATAAAAGGTTGTAGGGTAAACTTTTATAGAGAGTTGAATCCTGACCTGAGGGTGTCCAATCCACAGTGTGGACTCTCCAGTCCAGCAGAAAGCTGCTCCACTCCTGAATCCTGCAGATTGTTGTGACTCAGGTCCAGATCTCTCAGACTAGAGGACTGGGAGCTGAGAACTGAGGACAGAGCTGCACAGCTTCTCTCTGAGAGGTTACAGTCAGTCAATCTGGAAATATGAAGAAAAACAAAACAAGAAATAGGTTACTTATTTAATTTATTTTAAAAAGACAGCAGAGTATCTAAATAATAATAAATAAAGCCAACAATCTGAGTACTTACAGAGCTTTGTTGGAGGCTTTGACCATTGGCAGCAGCCTCAGAAGAACCGCCTCTGAAGCAGAGTATTTCTTCAGGTCAAACACGTCCAGATCTCTTTCTGATGGCAGTAGGAGAGTTTCAAGTGTACAGTGTGGACTCTCCAGTGCAGCACACAGCTGCTTCACTCCTGAATCCTGCAGGCTGTTGTTACTCAGGTCCAGATCTCTCAGACTAGAGGACTGGGAGCTGAGAACTGAGGACAGAGCTGCACAGCTTCCCTCTGAGAGGTTACAGTCACTCAACCTGAAGAACAATCAGCACAACAAAATAAAATGACATTCATTTTCTTCATCTTTGAGCATAGAGTCTCTCTCTCACTCTCTCTCTCTCATTTGTACAGACTATTTCATACACAGCTGCTGTTTAGGGTTTGTCTATTAGTTATAGTGGTAGGACGGTTTGTAACGGAAAATTGATTAACTTGTTAATTGATAGTTTGTTAATGAATTGTTTAGCTTTAAAGAGTGTTTTGTGATCATTGTGTGTATGTTATTGTGTTAAGTGTATAATCATATATCATAATAGTCAGAGCTCGGACTCTAATCGTTATTTTTTTATTCTTTATTGAGGCTAATTTAACTGTTTGGTTATTGTTTCCAGTGGTGCCCCAAATTAATAATTAGAATTGATTATTCTTTAATTTCTTATTAATAACTAATAATTATTTATGATAATTATTGATAATTATTAATAACCAAACGCACTTCCTTCCGCTCCTATACTCACGTGATGGCGTGAAATTAGTTTTACTTTACTAACCGTATACTTGATATTTCAGCATTTAAGCTCAGACATTACTCTTCATGTAAACTAGAAACTGGGGAGAAGTAAATATGAGTACTATAATGACCTGAGAGTTTCCAGTCCACAGTGTGAACTCTCCAGTCCAGCAGAAAGCTTCTTCACTCCTGAATCCTGCAGGTTGTTGTGACTCAGGTCCAGATCTCTCAGACTAGAGGACTGGGAGCTGAGAACCGAGGACAGAGCTGCACAGCTTCTCTCTGAGAGGTTGCAGTCACTCAACCTGAAGAAGAATCAGCAGAACAAAATAAAATAATGGCATTCATTTTCTTCTTTGAGCAAAGATTACAGGTTCATATGTAGAAATCAGAAATTCCCTCTCATTAACGACACTGGTGACCATTAAGCAGTGAGCATCCTGTTGCTCACACTCCATCAGAACAAGCCTACTGTATGTGATGTTATTTTCTTCCTTCTTTCAAAGATCTGCTTACTTTGTTGTTTTTACATTATAATAGAGGACAAAGTTCCGGCATCTTTGTAATAATAAAGAAATCACCTCTGTCATCCTGCTCCAGTTTACAGCGTCTGTGCTGAGAGAGGAGCAAAGCTGCTTTAGAATAAATAAATACGACAGCTAGAGGAAGGATTCTGATTGGCTGTCAGCGTTTTTATTGTTCATCAAATCGCTCTGAAATTGATTCAACGATATCGTACTCCTCTATAGTTATCTTTATAGTTGTGGACATGAATTAGAACGATATTCAAAACTATACATTTATAGTTATTGTTATAGTTATCGTTCTCAGTGTGGACGGCCCTTAATATAACATAGAAATCAGTCCACACACTGTTCATATTCAGAACATTCACAGTATCCCAGCATAATTAGTCTCTACCAGATTTTTGCTCAACAAACCATTCATGAATACTCATCAGTCACAGATTCATCCTTAATGAAGCTTTCAGAGAGCAGAGAGAGAACGTGCTTGCAGTGAGGGGGGTGGGGGGATAAACATAGTTTCTGATTTTACCTGGCAACAAGAAATACTATTTTCTGAATGGTTGGTAGGTCGCTAACTCGGGACAGCTATGAACTTAGCAGAGAAATGTGCCTATGCCTCGCCCGTTCATTTATTATTTATTAAGTTCTGTGTGGTGGGATCTATTATTTCTCACCGTGAGAAATGACAGGCGTGGTGTGTGAGCACATGAACTGCTTGAAATGCGTGTGTCTCATGGTCAATGCGAGATCTTTCTTTTTTTTCTCTCTATCCATCCATCTATATCCATTTACATTCATGCACTATAAACACATTAACTAACTTAAACTTCTTCCCCGGAGTTGTCTGTGCTTTATGGTCTCACAGGTAATCTGGGCCTGTAGACGTCCGGATAACAGATTCCAGTCCCGGACCTCCAACTTCAATGCTGATTTTCAATGTGCTTCTCTCTCCTCTCTACCGCACTATATAAATAAAGATTGACTGATTGATAAACACTGGGTTTTATCCATCCATCCATCCATCTTCTTCCGCTTATCCGGAGTCGGGTCGCGGGGGCAGCAGCCTAAGCAGGGAAGCCCAGACTTCCCTCTCCCCAGCCACTTCGTCCAGCTCTTCCCGGGGGACCCCGAGGCGTTCCCAGGCCAGCCGAGAGACATAGTCTCTCCAGCGTGTCCTGGGTCTTCCCCGAGGTCTTCTACCGGTGGGACGTGCCCTGAACACCTCACCAGGGAGGCGTCCGGGAGGCATCCTAATTAGATGCCCGAACCACCTCATCTGGCTCCTCTCGACGTGGAGGAGCAGCGGGTCTACTCCGAGCTCCCTCCGGATAACTGAGCTTCTCACCCTATCTCTAAGGGAGAGCCCAGCCACCCTACGGAGGAAGCTCATTTTGGCCTCTTGTACCCGCGATCTTGTTCTTTCGGTCACTACCCAAAGCTCATGACCATAGGTGAGGGTAGGAATGAAGATCGACTGGTAAATTGAGAGCTTCGCCTTTCGGCTCAGCTCTCTCTTCACCACGACGGATCTGTGCAGAGTCCGCATTACTGCAGACGCCGCACCGATCCGCCTGTCGATCTCCCGTTCCATCCTTCCCTCACTCGTGAACAAGACCCCGAGGTACTTGAACTCCTCCACTTGAGGCAGAATCTCATCCCCGACCCGAAGAGTGCACTCCACCCTTTTCCGGTTGAGGACCATGGCCTCGGATTTGGAGGTGCTGATTCTCATCCCGGCCGCTTCACACTCGGCTGCGAACCGATCCAGTGAGAGTTGGAGGTCACGGTCTGATGAAGCCAACAGGACCACATCATCTGCAAAAAGCAGTGACCCAATCCTGAGGTCACCAAACCGGACCCCCTCTACACCCTGGCTGCGCCTAGAAATCCTGTCCATAAAAATTATGAACAGGATCGGTGACAAAGGGCAGCCCTGGCGGAGTCCAACTCTCACCGGAAACAAGTCCGACTTATTGCCGGAAATGCGGACCAAGCTCTGACACCGGTCATACAGGGAACGGACGGCCCTTATCAGGGAGTCCGATACCCCGTATTCCCGGAGAACCCCCCACGGAATCCCCCGAGGGACACGGTCGAATGCCTTCTCCAAGTCGACAAAACACATGTGGACTGGTTGGGCAAACTCCCATGCACCCTCAAGGATCCTGCAGAGGGTGTAGAGCTGGTCCACTGTTCCACGGCCCGGACGAAAACCACATTGCTCCTCCTGAATCCGAGATTCGACTATCCGACGGACCCTCCTCTCCAGCACCCCCGAATAGACCTTACCAGGGAGGCTGAGGAGTGTGATTCCCCTGTAATTGGAACACACCCTCCGGTCCCCCTTCTTAAAAAGAGGGACCACCACCCCAGTCTGCCAATCCAGAGGCACTGCCCCCGATGTCCACGCGATGCTGCAGAGTCGTGTCAACCATGACAGCCCCACAGCATCCAGGGCCTTGAGGAACTCGGGGCGGATCTCATCCACCCCCGGGGCCCTGCCACCGAGGAGCTTTTTAACCACCTCGGCGACCTCCACCCCAGATATAGGAGAGCCCACACCCGAGCCCCCAGGCCCTGCTTCCTTACCAGAAGGCGTGTTGGTGGGATTGAGGAGGTCTTCGAAGTATTCCTTCCACCGATCCACAACGTCCCGAGTCGAGGTCAGCAGCACACCGTCCCCACCGTACACAGTGTTTACGGTGCACTGCTTCCCCCTCCTGAGACGCCGGATGGTGGTCCAGAATCTCTTCGAAGCCGTCTGGAAGTCTTTTTCCATGGCCTCACCGAACTCCTCCCATGTCCGGGTTTTTGCCTCAGTGACCTAGCTGCATTCCGCTTGGCCTGCCGGTACCCGTCTGCTGCCTCCGGAGTCCTACAGGCCAAAAAGGCCCTATAGGACTCCTTCTTCAGCTTGACGGCATCCCTCACCGCCGGTGTCCACCAGCGGGTTCGGGGATTGCCGCCCCGACAGGCACCGACCACCTTGCGGCCACAGCTCCGGTCGGCCGCCTTAACAATGGAGGCACGGAACATGGCCCACTCGGACTCAATGTCCCCCGCCTCCCCCCGGCACATGGTCGAAGCTCTCCCGGAGGTGGGAGTTGAAACTCTCTCTGACAGGAGACTCTGCCAGACGTTCCCAGCAGACCCTCACAATGCGTTTGGGCCTGCCAGGTCTGCCCGGCATCCTCCCCCACCATCGGAGCCAACTCACCACCAGGTGGTGATCAGTTGACAGCTCCGCCCCTCTCTTCACCCGAGTGTCCAAGAAATGCGGTCGCAAGTCCGACGACACGACTACAAAGTCAATCATCGAACTGCGGCCTAGGGTGTCCTGGTGCCAAGTGCACATATGGACACCCTTATGCTTGAACATGGTGTTCGTTATGGACAATCCGTGACGAGCACAGAAGTCCAACAACAGAACACCGCTCGGGTTCAGATCAGGGGGGCCGTTCCTCCCAATCACACCCTTCCAGGTCTCACTGTCGCTACCAACATGGGCGTTGAAGTCCCCCAGCAGAACGAGGGAATCCCCAGGGGGAGTGTTTTCCAGCACCCCCTCCAAGGAGTCCAAAAAGGCTGGATACTCTGAACTGCTGTTTGGACTGTAGGCACAAACAACAGTCAGGATCCGTCCCCCCACCCGAAGGCGGAGGGAGGCCACCCTCTCGTCTACCGGGGTAAACTCCAACATACAGGCACCAAGCCGGGGAGCAATAAGTATTGCCACCCCTGCCCGGCGCCTGACACCAGTGGTAACTCCAGAGTGGACGAGAGTCCAACCCCTCTCGAGGAGACTGGTTCCAGAGCCCTTGCTGTGCGTCGAGGTGAGGCCGACTATATCTAGCCGGAACTTCTCAACCTCACGCACCAGCTCAGGCTCCTTCCCCACCAGAGAGGTGACGTTCCACGTCCCTAAAGCTAGCTTCTGCAGCCGAGGATCGGACCGCCAAGGTCCCCGCCTTCGGCCGCTGCCCAGCTCACAGCGCACCCGACCCCTTTGGCCCCTCTCAATGGTGGTGGGTCTGTGGGAGAGGGGTCCCATGTCCCTTCTTCGGGCTATGCCCGGCGGGGCCCCATGGGGGAAGGCCCGGCCACCAGGCGCTCGCCTCCGAGCCCCGCCCCCAGGCCTGGCTCCAGGGGGGGGCCCCGGTGACCCGCGTCCGGGCAAGGGACACGAAAAACCAATAGTCGTATTCATCATCGGGGTTTTCTGAGCTACCTTTTGTCTGGCCCCTCCCCCCGGACCTGTTTGCCATGGGAGACCCTACCAGGGGAATAAAGCCCCCGACAACTGAGCTCCTGGGGTCATTGGGACCCCTCCACCACGGTAAGGTAGTAGCTCAGGGAGGGGTGGGTTTTATTTAGTTATAAATAAATGTGTTGGTGCAGTCAGAGACACTGAAGGGAAATGACAGCAAGTTGAAGTTAAGTTAAAAACCTAAAGGATTCAGCCCCCACCACCCCCCATAGTTCTGTGTGCACTTACAGAGCTTTGTTGGAGGCTTTGACCACTGGCAGCAGCCTCAGAAGAACCTCCTCTGAAGCAGAGTATTTCTTCAGATCAAACACGTCCAGATCATTTTGTGATGACAGTAAGATGAAGACCAGAGCTGACCACTGAGCAGGAGACAGTTTATCCGTGGAGAGACTTCCTGATCTCAAGTACTGTTGGATCTCCTCCACTAGAGAACGATCATTCAGTTCATTCAGACAGTGGAACAGATTGATGCTTCTCTCTGCAGACACATTCTCACTGATCTTCTTCTTGATGTACTTGACTGTTTCCTGATTGGTCTGTGAGCTACTTCCTGTCTGTGTCAGCAGACCTCGTAGGAGAGTCTGATTGGTCTGCAGTGAAAGACCGAAGAGGAAGCGGAGGAACAAGTCCAGGTGTCCATTTGGACTCTTTAAGGCCTCGTCCACAGCACTCTGGTAGAAACGTGTTTCTCTGTTCACTTCCAATGTTGTTTGTTCTTCTGCCAGCAGATTGACCCCAGACTTGATGAATGTCGGATGGACATGAAGAGCAGCCAGAAACTCCTGAACACTCAGATGGACGAAGCAGAACATCTTGTTTTGGTACAGCCCTCTCTCCTCTTTAAAGACCTGTGTGAACACTCCTGAGTACACTGAGGCTGCTCTGATATCGATGCCACACTCTGTCAGGTCTGATTCATAGAAGATCAGGTTGCCTTTCTGCAGCTGCTCAAAAGCCAGTTTTCCCAGAGACTCAATCATCTTCCTGCTCTCTGGACTCCAGTGTGGATCTGTCTCAGATCCTCCATCATACTTGACCTTCTTCCGTTTGGACTGAACCACCAGGAAGTGGATGTACATCTCAGTCAGGGTCTTGGGCAGCTCTCCTCCCTCTCTGCTTTTCAACACATCGTCCAGGACTGTAGCAGTGATCCAGCAGAAGACTGGGATGTGGCACATGATGTGGAGGCTTCGTGATGTCTTGATGTGGGAGATGATGGTGCTGGCCTGCTTCTCATCTCTGAATTTCTTCCTGAAGTACTGCTCCTTCTGTGGGTCAGTGAACCCTCTGACCTCTGTCACCATGCCGACACACTCAGGAGGGATCTGATTGGCTGCTGCAGGTCGTGTGGTTATCCAGAGGCGAGCAGAGGGAAGCAGTTTCCCCCTGATGAGGTTTGTCAGCAGCACATCCACTGAGGTGGACTCTGTAACATCAGTCAGGATCTCAGTGTTGTGGAAGTCCAGAGGAAGTCGACACTCATCCAGACCATCAAAGATGAACACAACCTGGAACTCTTCAAACCTGCAGATTCCTGCTTCTTTGGTTTCAGTAAAGAAGTGATGAACAAGTTCCACCAAGCTGTACTTTTTCTCTTTCACCACATTCAGGTCTCTGAAAGTGAATGGAAATGCGAAGTCTATGTCCTGGTTGGCTTTGCCTTCAGCCCATTGCAGAGTGAACTTCTGTGTTAAGACTGTTTTCCCAATGCCAGCCACTCCCTTTGTCATCACTGTTCTGATTGGTTCATCTCTTCCAGGTGAGGCATTAAAGATGTCTTCTTGTCTGATTGTTGTTTCTGGTCTGTCTGGTTTCCTGGATGCTGTTTCAATCTGTCTGACCTCATGTTCATTATTGATCTCTGCAGTCCCTCCCTCTGTGATGTAGAGCGGTGTGTAGATCTCATTCAGAAGGGTTGGGTTTCCTGCTTTAGCGATCCCCTCAAACAGACACTGGAACTTCTTCTCCAGGTTAGACTTGAGTTTACGTTGACACATTGCAGTACGAGTTCCTGAATGAACAAACAATAAATGAAATCAGTGAGTGGATCCTACAGAAAGTCTAGAAATCTGAACATGTAAGTGTGTCTGTGTAGTTTTTCCTCCTCCATCAGTTTTATTCAGCTCATCAGTGGAGGACAAACAGCCTTTGATCTGATGCAGATGTGTGCAGCATATTTACAGCAGAGTTTGAAATATAAACCTCTCCCATGTTGCCTCCATTTCCTCTCCATCATGTTAAATCTGTTAAAATCGGCTTCCGGGTTAGCACATGGAGTAGCCAGACGCACGGTGAGATCGCTCTCCCAGACAAACCGCAATTTAAACCGAAACTAACTCAAAATTCAGTATTGGTTGATAAAATAGATAGCTGGATTGGGGAAGAACACTTAGAAGCCAAAAAGCAGACGAAAGAGAGCCTATAAAACAGAAAAACACAACGACAGCCAGAGACAGCGGCGGCAAAGTGGACCAGGTCACCATGGTGCCCGCAGACATAATTAAATCGATTAACGATCTCAAAACGGATCTAAAAGGCGATAATAACACTCTGCGAGAAGAAATCATCTTAGACAAGAAATCAACGGAAAACTGGATATGCTTGGGGCAGAAGTACGCAACTTATCGGACAACCGAGGCCCTGAGCCCCTGCTTGAAACAGCAAAAAGCCCTGCAACATAAATTAAACGATCTTGAGTCACGCTCCAGACGCAATAACATCTGCATCTTTGGAGTAGCAGAAGGAGAGGAGGGGGAAGACTCGGTGCTAGAGTTTGTGGAGGCGCTCATCCGGAGCAAGCTACCGATCCCGGGCGGCATTGAGTTAAACATACGACACGCACACAGAACGGGCGCACACGGACCCACACCAGATAAACCCCCGAGAGAGTTCATAATCAATTTCCAGGAGTTCGCAACCAAAGAATGGGTTTTAAAAGAGGCGTGGAAAAAAACAAGAAGGATAGGATCCAGCTGAATAACAAGACTCTTTATTTTGATCATGACTACACTGCAGAGGTGGTCAAGAAACGCAAAGAATACAACGGGATCAAAAAGGCTCTGAAAGTGAAAGGAGTCAGTTTCCAAACACCGTATGTAAACATGCGCATCCACTGGGAGACGGGAGCCCCACTCTACAACAGCACGGAGGACGCGAGAGTCGAGCTGAGGAGACGTGGAATCATGGTGGAAGACGCAACGCCAGCCGAGGGGGAGGCTGACTGGGGAGCACGTCTGGGAGAGCTCCTGGGGTCGTGGCAGAAGGTAACGGGACATCACGAGACAGAGTTTCCAGAGTGATCATACTGCTCAGAGATGATACCCAGTGCAAGGGAGGTAAAATGAAGAATTGGAAATCATCACAGGCTGGTAAGATTACTGCCACTACGAGACTGGAATACAAGATTTGAACTGGACTAATATCAGGCTCTATTTAGGCTTATTGTCAAGAAATGTCTGGGAATGACGACCTAATTTTAAATAGCTTACGCTGGCCTTTAGGATGGTAGGGTTAGTCCTAGCCACCCTATGCATAGGGCCCTATCTTAGTCATAGGATCTACCCTCGACCCACCAACGGGGTCTCAGTGAGGAAAAGGAATAAGGAATTTACCCACTACTCAGCTACACACAAAGTACACTCTAGGTTGGACCTTTTCCTGATGAATATTATAGATAGACACAGGGTACATGAGTGCACAATCGGAACAGCGGATATATATCCGAACACAACATTGTTTCTCTAAATATACATTTAAACAGCAAGCCAAGGAACACACTATGGAGGCTGAATATTGGAATTTTAAACAATAAATCCACAGTGGAAGAAATTAAAAAAGAAATTGGTGAATGTATAAATGACAATAGGGATGGCCAGGTTGACCCAACTATTATTTGGGATACAGTCAAAGCAGTTATGAGAGGGAAGCTAATATCAAGAACAGCTCATCTAAGGAAAACAAAATACAACCAATTACAGAAGGAATTGGAAAAACTAGAGAAACAACGACCCAAAAATGACAATAAAGATTCAATAGGGAATCAGATTAAAGAAATAAGAAAACAAATAGAAAACTTAATGTAACTTAATTAGATTCATAAAGCAAACCTTCTATGAGTCAGGCCCAATGGCAACACGAATATTAGCGAGGTGTCTTTGAACGCAACAAATAACAAATTCAATTAATAAAATCAGGGACCCTTTATCAAATTCATTAAAATATGATCAAGAAGAAATTCATAGAATCTAGAAACTTTCTAATCTAAAAACTACTATGAGACTTTATATTCACACCCTGAGAAGATTGACAAAGAGAAAATAAAACAACTCCTGATTCCACTGGACCTCCCCTCTATAGGTTCTGAGCAAAATAAATATTTGACCTCTCCTATTACAAAAGACGAATTGGATAAAGCCATAGGTAGACTGGAGACTAATAAGAGTCCGACGGTTATCCAAATGAATGGTACAAAAAATTCAAAGAAGTCCTTGCCCCGGTACTATTGGAATCATTTAATTGGACGTTTGAGAAGGCTATAACCCCACCATCTTCAAGGGATGCTCTGATATCTGTTATTCCCAAAGAGGGGAAAAATAAAGCTTACTGCGAGTCATATCGCCCAATACCGATACTAAATGTGGATTATAAACTGTTTACGTCCATTATCACTAAAAGATTGGAGCATTTTCTGCCTGACCTGATACACGAAGACCAGACAGGCTTTGTAAAAGGACGCCAAACACAGGATAACAAAAGGCACACCCTTCATATTATAGACCATGTTAATAAACACCACACAAGCGATGCCCTGATCAGCTTAGATGCCAAAAAAGCATTTGACAGGGTCAGCTGGGATTTTTTGTATAAAGTACTAGAGAGGATGGGTTTCGATGATAAATTCATTAAATGCATAAAGGCATTGTATACAAACCCATCAGCCAGAGTTAAAATTAATGGTCACCTGTCAGACACTTTTAAACTGTACAGAGGGACACGACAAGGTTGTTGTGCTAGCCCTGCCCTCTTCGCGATTTTCATAGTGCCACCTGCTCAAATGTTTAGACAAGAGGACGGGCTGACAGGAATCACAATAGCAAGAGATAAACACAAGATAGGTTTATTTGCTGACAATATAATCACCTTCCTTCAAGACCCAAATACAACGTTTACTGAATTAGTAAACATAATGGAAGAATATGGATTGATGTCGAGCTACAAATTGAATATATCTAAAACTCAGGTTTTAATTTAACTACAAGCCAAATAAAGAAATCAGGAAGAGATATAAATTAAATTGGAATGCTAAGTCAATAAAATATCTAGGAGTGATAATAACTCAAGAATTCAACAGAATTTATCAGACAAACTACAAACTAGTTAACGATAAAATTCAAAAAGATGTGGCAAAGTGGACAACATTAGTAATGGATTTCAGCTCAAGAATTGAGGTAGTCAAGATGAATCTCTTGCCTAGGTTGTTATATCTTTTTTTATCGCTCCCAATTAGAATAGTAGATTCACAATTATCAGCATGGGGAGAAGGGAGAAAACTCGATCATGAGAGAAACGTTTGAAATATGGTATGATGTGGTTAAAAAGTATAAGTTAACAGGAGACTGTAAGCTGTTGATTTGGCCTTCCCAATCCTCCAGGTTCAGACCAGGAACGCTAGACAAGACCTTTGAGGAGTGGAGAGACAAAGGAATAACAGCTGCATGTACACTGGTAGATTAGCAACATTTCAAATCATTCAGACAACTTAAAAATGAGTTTGGACTGGAAAATGGAAATTTATACAGATACCTTTAATTAAGACACTTTTATGAGACAGAAATTAAGAAGGAAATCTCATTGGAAGGGAATGATGTGATTGAGGTGTTGACAGGTGCGTTCAAGCAAACTCCTTCAAAAATGATCTCTAAACTGTACAAGGGTTTATTGAAGCAACAGAGAAGAAATACAGTGTATATAAAAGGGAAATGGGAAAAATAATTCAATATTGAGTTGTCTGGGAGTGATTGGCAGTCCATATTTAAGACCCAACATACATCAACAAGCTCTAAAAAAGGAGGCTTCGTGATGTTGGTGATGGAGGGAGTTTGGTTGGAAAAATTTAACACGTTTTTTTATTACACCAAAAATCAAAAATAAACAATTAGGCCAACAACAATATTGTTGGAGAAATTATGGGCAACTGAATGCCAACCATTCTCATATATTTTGGTAATTTTGGGAGGGGGTTTTAAGAGTCATGGGTGAAATTTTTGGATATAATATTCCTAATGATCCTCGGTATATATATCTAGGACTGATACCAGACAATGTAAAAGGTAAAGAAGACATACACCTGTTCAAGATCCTATCACTTGCAGCTAAGAAAGCCATTACAAGTTGGCTGAGAACGGACCCACCTGGACTGAGCCACTGGCTGGTCACTGTAGAAGAAATTCGATCAAAGGAACAAATGACCTACAGTCTTCGAATCAAAACAGAGCTGTATGCTGTAAGATGGACAAAATGGCATCTTTATGTGACAAAGTAGTGTTTATTCCCCTTGTGTTTTTGTATATCTGTATCTGTTTTTATTGATTGGAAAAAATAAAGTTTAAAAAACAAAATCTGTTAAAATCCTCTTACTGCTCTGCAGACGCTCAGCCAGCTCCTCCTGCTTCATTCTCCTCAGGAAGTGCACTGTGATCTTCAGAAATGCGTCTCTGCTGCTCCTCCTCTGCTCTTCCTCCTCACCGTCCAACACCTCCTCATCCTCACTCTGACTCTCTAAGCATTCTGGGTAATCTGGACTCAGACCCCTCTGGACTCTCTTCAGCTCGTTCTTCACAAAAGTGAGGATGTTCTCCTCCAGCAGCTGGAACAGAAAGATAAAGTGAACGTTTCATTTAAACTGGTAGAACACAACATGTGATTCATGTGTCAGTCTGAAGGCCTGCTGGTCTAAACAGAGCAGCATGGACACTGTTAGGACCTGAATGCTACTTTACTATTTCATCTGTGGTTGATGGAGTTAAAGGAAAAATTAATCACTGTGAATATGATGGGTCTGTGTATCATTTGTTTATTTGAGAATCCAAAAATCCAAAAATGGCTTGCTATTTCATGATTTGTTTATGAATGTGATACAAAAAAGGAACTTACCAATAGTTTTTCAGACTTTTGACTTTATGCTCAGGTCAAAAAATGAAAAACTGACAAAACTGACAAAACAGACCCGGGGCTAAAGTTGATTTTTGATATTTAACTTTTCCAAATTCCGTTGCCCAGAAGTTATTTATTTACTTTTTCTTCTGATGTGTGAGGGATTGCATGACACATTCAGATGCACAGACTCACACTGAATTTAAAAGTTGGAAGGGACGGACCAGATGCTTTATTGTAAGTAGGTCATTTATGTAGTAGAAATGTACCATTGAGGGCTGCATGGTGTTAGGTTAACACAGTCACTGTTGTTCTGTTCTGTTTTCAGAGTTGGAAAAGTGATATCATTTATTGTCAGGAAACAAAGTCAGGTGTAACAAAGCACTGCAAAGCTACCTGGGTGCAGCGTCTCTATTTTAGCTCCTGTGGTTGCTTCTTCCTCCTCTTCAGCCTTGTATCATGAAACCAGTTTTCCAAATAAGCTGATATTTTAAAGTATTTAGTCCTATGACATTTTACTGGTTTTCCCTAACACTAGTTTAACATGTGTTTTGGGAGACCCACATTTTACTGTCCTTGAAGGCACCACTACAGAAAATGAGGAAACATAGTTTGTTGTCTAATTCACATCTCCAAAGTCTGCTGGATGACAACTTTTACCACCAACTGAGCTCTGGGTGCAGATGGAACTTAAACATTGTGTTATTTGCATATACTACCCATGCTGTGTTTGTACATGTACACACCATAAATATGGAGTCCAGCTGTGTTTGATGCTGCTGTGCAGACTGATCACTGGGAACCTCTGAGCTCTGCTGCTGAACTCTGTGGAGAAAACATCACGTTTAAGGACATTTAATGACTCAAATCTGCACTCAGCTTATTAAAGATGTTCTGTCATGATGACAAAATGAACTCCTGTAAATGCTGCTCTGATTACTGGATGTCAAATTCTTACCTTCCATCAGCAGGTTGTCCATCTTTAAAGTCAGTAGGATGACCCATAGAACGGTCACTCTTCATGGACACACAGCTGGGTTCAGGAGAGTCTGCTCTCTGCTGCTGCATCCTGATAAAAAAAATAAAATAATGAAGTTAAAACCAAAGAAATGAAGGATTAATCATCAGTTTCAATCCCAGAATTAAACAGAAATCTTTCAGAACAGAGTGTCTGATGAGTTCAAATTCCTCCAGTGATGAAAAGAGGATGGCAGCGACTTGGTCATGAGTCAACAGAAGAAGAAGGAAGTGAGGATGTTCCACAGCAGTTCTATGGCTCAGTAACAATCTGTGTTAACTTCAATAACTAAAGATGGAAATATAAACATCCCAGTTCACCTTCAGATGGATGAACACAACATCAAGCAGCTTTTACTCTGATCCATAAAGATCCTGATAATGATTTTCAGAACATTTTCTTATTTAAATGGAATCATTTAATTTTGGTTGGTTGGTTTAGAAGAGAGGAGGGGAAGGATAAAAAAGAGAATAAAATGTATGAAATTAAACTGGTATAAAGTCTGCCTGATGGAGCCGGTACATGAGGATGAGCTACTAAAGAGTCAGGATCAGGTGCATTAATGTAGTAATTATATCTATGTATTGTATGTTAAACTGAATAGGATGAAATAAATAAAGTGAAGAGGAAATAAATAAATCAGACCACAGCAAACAAAGTGAGGAGATGTGTTACATGCCAGTGTTGTCCTGCAGAGGGCAGCACACACCTGCCAACACTGAATAAGAAGCTCTGTGAGAGAGGAAGATGAGTCTTTTTGAGATGAAGATGTTCCTGTCAAACTGAACAATAATCAGCTGTCCAATCACAGCTTGGAGGCAGAGCCATGGGCGGAGCTTATCAACAGCAGCAGAGGTGAAGTCAAACATGACAGACAGCCTTTGACAATCAAAGTGTTTCCTGTGGCTGAGGGACAGTACTATTGACTGTATGTTTAGCTCCATTTGTGAGGGACTGTTTGCAGTTTTAATGAGATGGATTGTGCTGCATGAAAGAACAGAAAAGACAACAAACACTGAAATGTAACACACCTTTTCACTTTGCTTCCTGTGTTCTGATTTGATTTTAATGTGGCTGAGAAACCATTCATTGTCTCTTTATCAAAGGTTTTACTATTAATTATCACACAGTAAACACTGATATGAAAAGGATATATAATTGTCTATCTTTCTTTGATTTGCCTTTAATGAAACGTTTTAGATTGATTTTTCTCTTCTTCTATGAATAAAAAAACATTCTTGTGTCTAACAATCCTTTCTGTCAGTTATAAATCTATTCAGTCAGTTTATCAATCCTGAGATCAATATTCTGACCTTTGCTCAGCAGGGTCCATCTTTGAAGTTAGCTCAAGACAGACACATCCAAGTTAGCTGCTGCTCTGATTATTGATGTGATGTTTTCAAAGTTACACACACATATTGATATAGTGACCATGTTGGTGTCTTATAACACTGAACTCTTTGACATGTGACTGTTGCACAGGTGTACACTGTGATGTCACTGCTGAAACTATATATTGATTCCTCTTCTCAGGAGAGTCAGATAATAACAAACTTCACTTTTAAATTCTTACCTTCCATCAGCAGGTTGTCCATCTTTAAAGTCAGTAGGATGACCCATAGACCAGTCACTCTTCATGGACACACAGCTGGGTTCAGGAGAGTCTGATCTCTGCTGCTGCATCCTGATAAAAAAATAAAATAATGCAGTTAAAACCAAAGAAGACCCTGAGTAGACTCCGCCATCCAAACCAGAATGAACCGTCATTCCGGATTGTTCTTCTTCAGGAATGATTTGTAGGACGAAACCAGGTAAACAACATAATGGTCCGACATGACAAGTAAAACGCAACAAGGGATTTATAACAAACAAAAAACTTGCAATGGCAAGTTGGACAAGTTACATAATGGTAGAAAAAAGAAAAACAAGGTTGGTTTACGGGAGGATTATGGGAGGAGGGGTGTGGAAGGGGTATAGACTCTGAAAGGGAATTGTTAGAGTGTCAAGCTATGGCTTCATTCTCAGAAAACCTATGGCCATGTTGGTGTCTTATAACACTGAACTCTTTGACATGTGACTGTTGCACAGGTGTAAACTGTGATGTCACTGCTGAAACTATATATTGATTCCTCTTCTCAGGAGAGTCAGATAATAACAAACTTCACTTTTAAATTCTTACCTTCCATCAGCAGGTTGTCCATCTTTAAAGTCAGTAGGATGACCCATAGAACGGTCACTCTTCATGGACACACAGCTGGGTTCAGGAGAGTCTGCTCTCTGCTGCTGCATCCTGATATAAATAAAACAGTGATAAAAACATCCAGTGAAAACCAAAGAAATGAAGGATTAATCATCAGTTTAAATCCCAGAATTAAACAGTAATTTTAGAAAATATTTGAATGCTTTATACCCAATGGTTGCAATAAATAACTCTTGTTTTAGATTAATCAGGATTTGTTACGGTTTAGTGTTTATGTGAATATCTCCTTTCTTTCTTTGATGTCTTTGTGGTGTAACAGTGATGACACCGGTTCACATATTGATAGTTAAAGTAATCAGTGGTTCGATTTCCACTCGGGTAGTTTGGTGTTTTCATATGACCAGAGAGTGAATTAATTGTTCATAGTGTCTAGTATTTTCATACATTTTAGTTGACACATAAATGTTCCAGAATATTGTTTCTGTGACATTAAAGCTGCAGTCTGTAGCTTTGAGAAAAAAAGTGGACTTAGCCAGAAAATTTTAATGAGTACAGCCTCCAGGTCCCTCCTTCTTCCTCTCTGCTGCATTGCAATCCTGCCTTCAAAGCCCCTCCCCACGGAGGAACCTGCCATGCACGCTACACACACGTGAAGGTTCGTCCCCACGGTAAGGGCCAATTCATAGTCGACGCAAAGGCACGCAAACGCATCGCAACGCATTGGCCGCCATGATGCTTGCCTGCGTTTCAAAATGTGCAGTCAGATTTTTTGATACGCAACGCAGTGACGCATTTAATACCATCCGTTGCTGTGGGAGGTGGTAATGCATATAATGCATTTAATATTAACCACTTTGTTATACAACAGAAGAAGACTGTATGAAACATGGCGGGTGAAGAGGAGAAATTATGTGAACTTGTGCATTTATATGACACTTCCACATCCCTACACTCAAATAAGATTTCCATAGAGAATGCGTGGATAGAAATTGCATGCTTGTTTTTTTGCCGGCACCAATTTAACAACAACAAAATAATGCACTCCTCCGCAGTAGCCATTTTGCGATGTCACCGGTGACTCTGCTACCCCCTGTTGTGTGAGTGGTGTATTGGATTTCAGGTATGGCCCATGCGGCTTGCTTCCACTCTGTACACCAGAGGTCTTCAACAGGGGGTCTGCGGAGGTACTGCAGGGGGGTCACGAAAGTTTTGGTTGATTCTTGTTATATTCCCCCTCTCAATTTTTTCCACAAATTGAAATGTCTTTAAATACACATTAACATGAATCCAACACACTGTAGTGAACAGATGAATGGAGGCAGAAGACGTCTTTCAGTCAGCAGTGCACACATTCAGCGACACACAGGAGCTCTTTCAAGCTGGGCTCCGGTTCATTCACAACACCTGTCCCGCCAACGAGGAGGACCCGCCCCCATCGCTGCTGTGCCAAATACGAGGCCGTACCTTGCACAAATTTAAAATAAAAACATGACTATATGAGCCTGTTTATTACAGACATCCCAACTCTACCGGTAGTTACAGGAGTCTCTCGCATATTGATAGCGGTTCCCTGATGGCCGCAAATGAGATCCAATCTCCCGGAATCTGGAGTGAAAAAGAGCGCGAACTAGTGACTGCGCGCATGTGCGTTTGTGCGACTATAAATGCAGCGTGTATGAGAGCAAAGCGTCCTTATAGCTCTGTGTTGCCGTTTATTAGAACGATCGCACCCCCACCCCACCCGGACCACACCAAGTGTAACGGGAAACCCCCCCACCCCCAGAACGGACCTCCCTGAAATGACTTTTTGCAGGTTGGGACGTCTGGTATTATTTTAATATCTTAGCATTGAATGCACAATAACAAGGTACATTTATACATGGCACTATAGGACTAGTTTAATATAAAACAATTTTATACAATATATATAAGTAGGGGGTCCCTGCTCCATCTCTCCATCAGTTTGGGGGTCCTTGGCCTGGAAAACGTTGAAGACCCTTGGTGTACACTATGAAAGGAAGTGCATTGCTCGCGTGGCTTGCCTCGCTTTGGTCGACTATGAATCAGCCCTAAGAGAGGAAGCCTGTTTGACCAGTGACAGCAAAGCAGACACTGCACGGGGGAAGAGAGCTGCCAGCAGCATGTGTACAGCGTCATTAACACTACTCTGGGCTCTGATTGATTGTTTTGACTCGTGAGCGGTGGATTCTTGCAAATCATTTTACAACTTCTGGCTGGACCCAGAGACAGTGGATTTTGTCACAGCTTATCTGTATCTTATTAGCAAATATAACACAAAAATAGTTACAGACTGCAGCTTTAATAAAGTCTAAAAGGCACAGACTAATTGATGTGGTAGAGAGGCAAAGTAATCAGAATGTTTATTTCCTGATTAGTTGACACGGGGTCCTCAAAAGTCACGCCTTGGGGGGGGGGGGACATGCAACAAAGGACCTTTGGCCGGGATTCGAACCGGGGTCGGCTGCGTATATGGCAAGTGCTCTTCTCAACACCTCCACCACCTAATTCAGACTCCTAGAACCCTCCCACCAGACATCTCCACCAATCAGTGCACTGCCTTCCTGGACTTTTTTCAACACCATTCACCAACAACTGGCCTCTTCCGGCACCTCCTCCAACGATCCAACATGGATGATCACCACCGACCAACCTCTCATCAGCTCCCTCTCCGACTTCACCCCAGTATCAGAACACACCATCTCTGAACTCATCCACAAAGTCAAAACCTCTGTCAGCTTGATCCTCTTCCCACCTCCCTCGTCAAAGCCTGTCTGCCATCCATTTCTCCCATGATCACCAACATAATTAACTCCTCCCTCACCACTGGCACTGTACCCCCCACTCTCAAACTGGCTGCTATCACACCCATCCTATGTTTTAAGAACTTTCTGATTATATGTGATTAAATGCATTGCACTTTATAGAAAAGTATGCAGTAACAAGTGTTATAAAATAATAATTTGATTGTTACAAAGTCATAATTTGATTAAGATTATAAAATATAACTATGGCCTAGATTATCTTGACCGGAACTTAACCTCTGCCCATCTGTGAGTGCCAAAGCCACAGTGGAAAGTCCCCAGTGCACCTGGGATGAAACCATTGCAAAAAAAGTTGTTTTGACAAGATTTTGATTGGTTAAAAATTACATAAGGTAGAGGGACATCTCTCTCTCTCACGGTGGGCAGTATCAGAATTATCAGTATAAAAGGGGAATTTGTATCAAAAATCATTTTGGCATAGGCGCTGTCTGTGCCATTTTGATTCCAAGGCTTTCTTCGTCAACGAATAAAACTTTGACTGCATTCAGCTGGACGACTCATGGTGATTTTTCTATTTGGACCTTTTGAAACTTTAACTTTAAAATAACAAAGTATTGAGCTGCTATCTTCTGATACGACACGACCCAACCCAACAGACCTCAACCTCTACCGGCCCATCTACAACCTTCCCTTCATCTCCAAAACACTTGAAAGGGTGGTTGCTGCACAACTACAGTCCCACCTCGATACAAACAACCTCCATGAACCCTTTCAATACGGTTTCCGTCCAAAACACAGCACTGAAACAGCTCTGGTCAAAATCACCAACAACCTCCTCTGTGCAGCTGACTCTGGACTACTTACCTCCTCATCCTCCTCGACCTCAGTGCAGCATTTGACACCATCTCCCACACACTACTCCTGGACCGCCTGGCTGGCATTGTTGGGATCACTGGTGCTGCACTTTGCTGGTTTACCTCATACCTCACTGACCGCCAACAATTCGTGAAAATAAGGGACCACAAGTCTGGGTGTTCGGGTGTTTCACTGGGTGTCCCCAAGGGGTCAGTCTTGGGTCCACTCCTCTTCATCATCTACCTCCACCCCCTGGGCACAATCCTCCGTCATCATGGGATCAATTTTCACTGCTACGCTGATGGCACTCCGGTTTACATCTCCTCCAAACCCACCACCGCCATCCATCCCTCCCACCTCCCTCGTCACCTGCCTGGAAGACATCCGGAGCTGGATGAGCAGGAACTTCCTAAAGCTCAACGGCAATAAAACCGAGGCCCGGCTCCAAAGCCACCCAAGAGCCTTGGCGTCACTCTGGACAGCACCCTCTATTTGCACCTCACATTAAAAACATCAACTGAACTGCCTTCTTCCACCTCAAAAACATCTCCAGACTCCGCCCATCATTGTCCCAACCCAGCACTGAAATCCTGGTTCATTCATTTGTCACTTCCCACCTTGACTACTGCAATGCCCTCCTCACCGGACTCCCCGCCAAACTCATCAACAGACTACAAATTATTCAGAACTCTCCACCAAATCGTCTGATCACATCACCCCTATTCTCATACAACTTCACTGGCTCCCAGTACAATACCGCATCCAATACAAAAACCTCCTCCTCACATACAAAGCCCTCCACCATCTAGCCCCTTCTTACCTCTGCAACCTCCTCCAGGACTACAGCCCCTCCCGCACCCTACACTCAACCTCTGCTGGTCTATTAACCATCCCCACATGACGCCTCAGCACCATGGGTGCCCGAGCCTTCAGCTGCTCGGCACCCAGACTATGGAACTCCCTCCCCCCACACATACGACAGTCAGACTCCATCACAACATTCAAATCCAAATTCAAACACACCTGTTCAAACTGTCATACTCACTGTAACACTGTGCACTACACTTGTTTTTAGGTTTTTAGGTTGATGTCTGGTTTTAATAATGTTTGTTGTTTTATTCTATTTTATTCTCTGTAAGGTGACCTTGACTTGAAAGGCGCCATCAAATAAAATGTATTGTTATTATTATTAACCACTCGACCACCTGCGCGGCCTGGTTTTATTATTTTAATCGCCATCCTTATCTAAGTGTGTTATATGTGTGTCTGATGTGTTTTTTTTGCTCATCTATATGGTAAATGCAGTCTCTACTTCCACTGAGTTCTCACATCTCATTTACTATTCTCTCTCCTTCATCTTTTTCCTCACTTTATTTTTTCACTCCTCCCTTTCTTCTCTCTTCCTCACTCCTCAAATCCACACTTCCACTTCTGTCTTCCTCTCATCAATTCTCTGCTCCTCTACTCTTGACTCCTGATCATACAATTTCTCCGTCTCCTAATATCTGCCTTTCATTCTTTTCTCAATTCTCTCTTCATCTAATTTCATTTCACCTCAGGGACTGTTGCATCTCCTCCACTAGAGAACGATCATTCAGTTCATTCAGACAGTGGAGCAGATTGATGCTTCTCTCTGCAGACACATTCTCATTGATCTTCTTCTTGATGTACTGAACTGTTTTCTGGTTGGTCTTTGAGCTGCTTCCAGTCTGTGTCAGCAGACCTCGTAGGAGAGTTTGATTGGTCTGCAGTGAAAGACCCAGGAGGAAGCGGAGGAACAAGTCCAGGTGTCCATTTGGACTCTTTAAGGCCTCATCCACAGCACTCTGATAGAAACTTGTTGATTTGCCTCTGAACACTTCAGACCACCTGGATGTTGTTTGTTCTTCTGCCAGCAGATTGACCCCAGACTTGATGAATGTCTGATGGACATGAAGAGCAGCCAGAAACTCCTGAAGGCTCAGATGGACGAAGCAGAACACCTTGTCCTGGTACAGCCCTTTCTCCTCTTTAAAGACCTGTGTGAACACTCCTGAGTACACTGAGGCTCTTCTGATATCGATGCCACACTCTGTCAGGTCTGATTCATAGAAGATCAGGTTGCCTTTCTGCAGCTGCTCAAAAGCCAGTTTTCCCAGAGACTCAATCATCTTCCTGCTCTCTGGACTCCAGTGTGAATCTGTCTCAGCTCCTCCGTCATACTTGACCTTCTTCAGTTCAGAATGAACCACCAGGAAGTGGATGTACATCTCAGTCAGGGTCTTGGGCAGCTCTCTTTCCTCTCTGCTTTTCAACACATCCTCCAGAACTGTAGCAGTGATCCAGCAGAAGACTGGGATGTGGCACATGATGTGGAGGCTTTGTGATGTCTTGATGTGGGAGATGATGGTGCTGGCTTGCTCCTCATCTCTGAATCTCTTCTTGAAGTACTCCTCCTTCTGTGGGTCAGTGAACCCTCTGACCTCTGTCACCATGCTGACACACTCAGGAGGGATCTGATTGGCTGCTGCAGGTCGTGTGGTTATCCAGAGGCGAGCAGATGGAAGCAGATTCCCCCTGATAAGGTTTGTCAGCAGCACATCCACTGAGGTGGACTCTGTAACATCAGTCAGGATCTCAGTGTTGTGGAAGTCCAGAGGAAGTCGACACCCATCCAGACCATCAAAGATGAACACAACCTGGAACTCTTCAAACCTGCAGATTCCTGCTTCTTTGGTTTCAGTAAAGAAGTGATGAACAAGTTCCACCAAGCTGTACTTTTTCTCTTTCTGCACATTCAGGTCTCTGAAAGTGAATGGAAATGTGAAGTGTATGTCCTGGTTGGCTTTGCCTTCAGCCCAGTCCAGAGTGAACTTCTGTGTTAAGACTGTTTTCCCAATGCCAGCCACTCCCTTTGTCATCACTGTTCTGATTGGTTCATCTCTTATAGGTGAGGCATTAAAGATGTCTTCTTGTCTGATTGCTGTTTCTGGTCTGTCTGGTTTCCTGGATGCTGTTTCAATCTGTCTGACCTCATGTTCATCATTGACCTCTGCAGTCCCTCCCTCTGTGATGTAGAGCGGTGTGTAGATCTGATTCAGAAGGGTTGGGTTTCCTACTTTAGCGATCTCCTCAAACAGACACTGGAACTTCTTCTCCAGGTTAGACTTGAGTTTACGTCGACACTTTGCAGCACGAATTCCTGAATGAACAAACAACAAATGAAATCATTGAGTGGATCCTACAGAAAGTCTAGAAATCTGAACATGTAAGTGTGTCTGTGTAGTTTTTCCTCCTCCATCAGTTTTATTCAGCTCATCAGTGGAGGACAAACAGCCTCTGATCTCTCCCATGTTGCCTCTGTAACTGGGTAGACCTGTATCGGCCTAATTTTGTAAGCAGTGATCAGTTGGTGTGGTTTTCACTTGTGTATCCAACCTGCAGATACTTAGCCAGCAACATACACACTAGATGAGTCATTCTCATTGTCTCCTTTTAGAGCACAGGTACAGACTAGTGCTTTTATTTGTGGGTTTTTTAAGTGTTTCCTGGTGCAATTGTAGGAATCTGAGTATATTAGTGTTTATATGGAGCATTTTTTGTATCCCATTATTTTGTAGAATTTTGGTAGTAATGAATATAGAAATGTTTGACGAGTCATTCTCTCTGTCTCCTTTAGGTTTGCAGTGTGGAGGTGCACTGGACCTGTTCCTGCCTTTTCACCATGTGACACAGCTGGGTCGAGGTCTGGAGAATTGTGGGGTAAAGAGCTGCAGCTATAAAGCAGAGCCGGTCTCATTGATGCTGCAACTAACCAGCAGCAACCCAACAGCCCCTGGTGTGCCTGTTTTGTCTTTGCCACATGTCAGGAAGACAAGCTGAGCACAACCCGCCATTCACACCATATTCTCCCCTATCAATTGACTCTCAACTCCCTTGGCTTTGGCCTTATTTTAGCCTTTTTAATTTATCTGATCCCACACAGATGTGTGCAGCATATTTACAGCAGAGTTTGAAATATAAACCTCTCCCATGTTGCCTCCATTTCCTCTCCATCATGTTAAATCTGTTAAAGTCCTCTTACTGCTCTGCAGACGCTCAGCCAGCTCCTCCTGCTTCATTCTCCTCAGGAAGTGCACTGTGATCTTCAGAAATGCGTCTCCGCTGCTCCTCCTCTGCTCTTCCTCCTCACCGTCCAACACCTCCTCATCCACACTCTGACTCTCTAAGCATTCTGGGTCATCTGGACTCAGACCCCTCTGGACTCTCTTCAGCTCGTTGTCCACAAAAGTGACAATGTTCTCCTCCAGCAGCTGGAACAGAAAGTTAAAGTGAACATTTCATTTAAACTGGTAGAACACAACATGTGATTCATGTGTCAGTCTGAAGGCCTGCTGGTCTAAACAGAGCAGCATGGACACTGTTAGGACCTGAATGCTACTTTAGTATTTCATCTGTGGTTGATGGAGTTAATAGTAAAAGGTGTGTTTGTACATGTACACACCATAAATATGGAGTCCAGCTGTGTTTGATGCTGCCGTGCAGACTGATCACTGGGAACCTCTGAGCTCTGCTGCTGAACTCTGTGGAGAAAACATCATGTTTAAGGACATTTAATGACTCAAATCTGCACTCAGCTTATTAAAGATGTTCAGAAGTCTTTCAGAACAGAGTGACTGACAAGTTCAAACTCCTCCAGTGATGAAAAGAGGATGGCAGGTGACTTGGTCATGAGTCAATTACTAAAGAAATATAAACATCCCAGTTCATCTTCAGATGGATGAACACAGCTTCAAGCAGCTTTTACTAAATAAGAGTAGAGTAAGTAAGAGTTCCTGTAAATTATGAGAATAATGTCTTGTCCATTTCCCATCTGATCCATAAAAATCCTGATAATGATTTTCAAAACTTTTTCTGATTTGAATTGGATCATTTATTTTTTGTTTGTTTTGTTTAGAAGAGAGGAGGGGGAAGAAAAAGAAGAAAGAGAAATAAAAGGTATGAAATAAAATTGGTATAAGCTGTGCCTGATGGAATCGGTACATGAGGGTGTACCATTCATTCACACACTGATGGCAGGGACTATTACACAGGGTGCCATCCTGCTCATCAGGAGCTATTTAGGGTTAAGTAGCTTGCTCAAGACAGACACACCCAAGTTAGCTGCTGCTGCATCCTGATACAAACAAACAACAAATCAAAGAGTTTAAAAAGATGAATTTTGAGCAGACTGTCAGCAGCTGAAGTTTTAGAAGCAGAATGAAAATCAGTAAGAAGACAGTGGATGAGAAACGTTCTCCTGTTCATTAAAATGTCATCTGATGAAAGATGCTGTCTCATCTTAGTTGATTAGTTGACTAATCAGTGGTTGAGCTCTTTGTTAACTCACAAAGTTAGTAGTTCATTCTGAGTTTTTGTGACTTATTATTCAGTAGTTGAGTGTCAGATGTGACAGTGAGTGTGAATAATGATGGTGGAGTGATGTGAGTGGAGAACAGTGATGGACAGTTAGAGATCCTCATCTCACCTCTGAGCTTTGGTCTGGCTGTCATGTTCCCCACACAGAGAGCTTTTAGAGGGAGGGACTCCCTCCTCTCTGTCCTCACACTGATCCATAGCAGAGAAACAGCTGCTGGGAGAGCTGCACTCACTCACTCACTACAACAAGGTTTCATCACAGGACACATTAGTTCTCATTCATCTCTCTAACATGTCACAAATACTGTAGAAAACAGTGAAGCAGCAGCTCTTCCCATCAGACACACTGAGCAGGTCCATCTGAGGACTCTGCAGCCTCTGGGACAGTTCACAACATGGACTGTAAAAGAGCTTTCAGTCAAACCAAGTCTGTCTCAGTGTTGGAGGATGGTTGTGTTTTGGATTAAAATGCACCACAGTCAAGTTGATCATAGCTGTTGAACAAGTTCAGACATTTACTGCATTTTTCACTGATGATAAGATCTCAGATTACAATCAAAGTGCTGCTGCTTCAACCTGAGAACCACTAACAGTAAAACAAGGAAATCATTGTCAAACTGCTCTCATTATAAAGGAATAAATCATCAAGAATTTACATTTCTGCAAAAACTGAAGGATTAAATAAATATAGTGAAACAGACAATCATCAGAAACATTTCTACTGTCCAATCAAACAGTGATTCAACACAATGTGATCAAAGTGATTCATCAGACATTTACAGATTTCTCTGGTAGGATTCTCACCTGCTGAAGTCTCTTCAGGTCAACTTACAGACACCTTCCACCTTCATGTGTAGAGGAAACATGAGGAGAGAAGAAGCTGCTCATTCTCCCTCGTCAGTCCTGCTGTCTGTGTTCATTTGATCTGAAGACGCTGTCACACCCTCATAACTTCAGAGTCCACATCTAAACAACATCAGTGACGTCAAAACCAGTCTAACCTGTAGCAGAAACCCAGTCAGTGTCAGATATAGAACACATGATGTAGTTCTACTATCTGTCCACGAGATGGAGCCAACTGAACATCTAATGAGCTAAAGATCAGTGTGCAATCCACCGCAATAACTGACCGTGCAGCAGCAGAAGACTTCTCCTCACTGGAAACACTTCTTGGGATTTACCGCCATCTAGTGTCCTGCTGCTGGTGTTAAAAATAAAATAAAAAACGTTACGAGACCCTGTTTATATCTGCAGTGTGAAATGTTTGTCTTCACATTATTAACAAAATTAGTACATAACACTGAATTCATTTATCACAAAGCTAATAAAGTAATAAAAACTCTCACCTACCGTCTTTCTCTCAGAGGACACACGGTGGCGCTGTCTGTTGGGAACCGTTACAGCCGTTACATTTTAAATGGTTGAACCTTCCTGCAGGGGGCGCTCCTATCTCCTTCCTCACTGTCTCTGTTTAAAAGCGACTTGTAGATGTTTTTGTCATTACACAACATTACACACATAACTTTATAAGATTTAAACACATTTATTAAAATAATCACAATCTGTCGTTCACAGTATATGGTGCTTAATTTAGGATATGAGACCCCCCCGCCCTCCTGTAAAATGGTCTCACCCACTTCTCTACTTTAAAACCAGTTTAATTCAATGTTGATTCAATGACATTTTTTCAACAGTAAAAATAGTCAAACCAAACCAAATATCAACCAGAAGTCAACCTTACTGACTATAATTCAACGTTGAATTAATATCTTTTGCTATCTGGGAAGATATTTCCGGTTCAGTAGAAACTCAATCCAGCCCTCCTACCGCTGTGGCAGTGAGTTTATCACAGTGACCGTGCAGCAGAAGAAGAAGAAGACTTCTCCTCACTGGAAACACTTCTTGGGGTTTACCGCCATCTAGTGTCCGTAAGTGTGTACTGTCTCTCACACACTGCGGGAAAATCTCCACACAACTTCTAACAAGAACACAAACCTGACAAGTACAACAGGTCATAAACAAAATTAATTACTTTACTAAATTAAATCTATGAAACTCTACAAACACTGTTCATCATCACGTTTTGTTACACTTTTCAATTCAGCTTCTTCTAACACAACAAACATGTATAAACTAGTTTCCTTAATAAACAAAATACATTAACTGCTAAATATGTTGTACTTAAGGCTTTCTTCATACTGTTATATTATCAGCTGGTCGCTAGTGTTAAATATAAACAACACAAATAAAAGTGTAATTAATTTGGTCAAAACTCACCAAAACCTCTGTGGCTTACTGAAGGTGCTTTTTAAAGCAAATCACGACCAGGCAGGTTTTGTTTTTCAGATGCTATATTAACTCTCTTTTAGAAGTATTTTTCTCTCTATTTCTCCTCTGCTGCTTGTTTCTGCCTCTCTGCTCTGTGAGCTTCTGCTGTATCAGGAAGGTGCAAAGATCTCTTAAAAGAAGCGTCACTATGACTTTGTTTTTGCAGTTTACCATATCTGACTGTAACTGAAGTCAAAACCAGTCTAACCTGTAGATGTACTTCTACTGTCTGAACATGTAATGAGCTAAAGATCAGCTCAGCATCATCAGCTGCTGTTAGTATCTCTGACCAAAAACATCACTCAGCAGCTTGATTCAACTTGACTTCGATGCTTTTTTATCCAAAACAAGAACATCTGACATCTCTGAGTTTATTTTTAGCTTCAGATTTTCTAATTTCTTCCATAACATGTGTCTTTGAGTCTGGTGTTCGACCTTGGAGAACTGAAGATCAATTACAATGTTTTACTCAATTGTAGTTTACTGTTACTGTTTACTAGCTTTTTACTTTGTTTTATCTCAGCTTTGATCAGAAGAAGGGGAGAGGTAAGGTGGAGCTAGTATAATGTAATATATTATTATTTATGATGATGTGTCAGATATTGTGTTTACAGCTCGTTTTGCAGTTTGAAGAATCTGAACAAATGTTCACTGCCAACATTCACAGATGTTAGTTTGTGTTGTGAATGTTGTATTTCTAGTTTGATGTCTTTAATACCTTACATCAGGGGTCAGCAACCAGGTATAACCATGGGCCAGTTTGTTTCAGGATCTTTCATTGGGGGGCTGTTAACTGCTGCAGTGGAAACTCAGACTGATGTTTTATTTTAATTCATTGAAGAATAAAATTGATTTATAACACTGTTAAGGACTGTATCTGAGGGGAAAATGGCATCAATACACCATTTCTGTTGGACTTTCAAACATTTGTGCTTGTGAAGAACAAACTTTAATTTCAATTATGTTCATTAGACTTAATTTCAGCACCTTTACTGTTCAAATAGAAGGGCACAACCATGATTTTAATGCCTCTCCTGGTGTAGGGACAGGATTAAATGTAATCTGTTTTCAGTTTTTGACCTTTTCTCTCATCTTTTATTTTTTAGACACCTTATCTCATAATTATGAGGTGAGGAAAGGTGCCACATTGGATTTCGGTAAAGTTGGGAAGATATTCACAAATTCGAACTTCCAGGATCAATAAGTAAAATAATAATAATTAAAATAAGAGAGACGTGAAAGCAAGAAAACAGAGAGGTGTCTTGCACATGTAGCCTCTTATTTTCACGTCTCCCTTATTTTAATCTCTCTCTCAAACATTCGTTCCTAATGTGAAAAAGACATGTTAGCCTACAAAAACAGTAAAAGAAATCAAAACAGACAAAAGCAATCAAATGGAATTGTTGCGTCGCCTATTAGGATAGATGACCACAGTGGTGAAAATTACGCAAAAATATATTTTTCTCAAACAGCTGTTGTAGTATGACTATGAGGAGACCGTTGATGCATGTAGTGATTTTGGAGTCATTATATTATATACCAGAGCAGTTATTGATTGTTTGCAGCATTGTCCTCTGGTATTGCAATTTGCAGACACACTTGTGTGGCTGCCAGCTACGCATAGAGGTTTTTATGTTAATAAAACGCTTCTCCTGTGACTAATTGATCCTAGAAGATCTGTGAATATCTTAAACTCCAATGTGGCACCTTTCCTCATCTCATAATTTCGAGAACATGTTAATGCATATTATATATATTTAGAGAGTTTTTTTAAATAAACCTCATTATTGGATGTTTTTATATACAATATTTTTTACCCTTTTACTTCTTTATGCATTTCTGTTATTTGGACAGTAAATGAAGTAACCTAAAATTCAGGTTTTATATATTAAATTACAGAAATGATCACATCTAAAGATAAAAATCAAGGTCCCTAGAATAACAATTATCCATAATAAACAATGACTCTGATAATAGTAATAAAACTTTCATAAAAAGCCTTTCACATGCGCCTTGAGATAAAGCTTCAAGTACTTTAAAATCTTCCATACAGAGAAAAGTTGTTTATTAGATTTATTAAATGGACACTTTCAAATTAATTCTTTAGCTAGCAGGTTTTAAATGTTTGAGTTTGTCTCCATCCGAACCTGCAACACTGCTTTGATGCACCATTGTATATTTTACTTGTCGTTGTTTTAGGTGTAACGTTTGTGTTGTATTTTTACTTTATTGTCCAAAGTACACAAGCAAAAGAAAGTGAATCACGCTGTTTAAGTAAAGGTTGAACCAACATATCACAGCACACACCAGCAGAGACTTTAATAGTGTTTGAAAATAAACATCTCTGGGCTGAAGTGTTTGTTCTTTGATGAGCACAGTTATGAGCTTTTATTTTGAAGTCTGATCCGTTGCGGTTTCCAGTCTGTGTCCAACAGCTTGACGCATCCAGGAAACAAGGGGCGTGGCTTCATCCTCAGGGAGGGGCGGGAAGTTACTGTCAGACTAAAACTCACGTGATGAGTTGATATTAAAAAATATCCATCAGTAAAGAAACATTCCAACATTTCTGTAAATCCAGAAGTGGAAAAAGTAATCGGATACTTTACTGTAGTAAAAGTACCAGTAGAGCAAAGTAAGAATACTCTATTACTAGTAAAAGTCCTGCATGAAAAATCCTATTACAGTAAAAGTACTGCAGTATTATGAGTGATGTAGTTAAATTATTGATAAATGATTAATGGGAGAGGAAAGAAGAAAAAACAAAGGTCTGATACACAAATGTGTTTTCAGTTTTTGGACTTTTTCTCTAATCTTTGATTTTTGCTGAAATATTGGATCATTTGAACATTTATTGAAATGAAAGCATGTGAGAAGTTTAGAGGGAAAAATGTGAGTCTGAGACAGATCTGCTTCACAGTGCAGAGTGTTTGATGTTTGATTTCAGCAGCTGATCTTCAGTCAGCAGAGTTTCTGTCTGAGAGACTCTCCCTCCTACAGAGGACACAGAGAGACTCTCCCTCCTACAGAGGAACCAGAGAGACTGAGGAACCAGATGGCAAGGACCCAAATCCAAACCCAAATCCAGCACACACAGGTTCAGTGAATGTGGTGTTGAAGGTGTGAAGGTGGATCAGTGTGTCAGAGGAGACTCTGTAGAAGGACAGAGTGCCAGCAGGACAGTCCACATACACTGCTACTCTGTTAGAGACAGAGGAGGAGGAGGAGGAGGAGGAGGAGGAGGAGGAGATGGGTGTTTCTATCTTATTGTGACAGACAGAGTAACCATCATCAGAGCAGTTCAGACTCCAGGACTGATCATTCCTTCCAAACACACAGTCAGCACTGCGTCCTTTCCTGCTGATTCCTCTGTAACTCACTGATATAGAAACTCTTCCTCTCCTCTCGACCTCCCAGTAACAGCGACCAGTCAGATCATTTCTACACAGCAGCTGAGGCCTGACATTGAATCTGTCTGGATGATCAGGATATGACTGAATCTGATACACATATGTCACCTTCCTGTTGTTATCAGACAGTTTGAGTTCTCTGCTCATTGCGTTTGGATCCAGTTCCAGTTCACAGGCATCTGATGGAGAGAACGAGACACAATACAATACTGCAGTTATTGATCTATCATCTGTTTGATGATGACGTCATCTTCATCCTCAGTTGGATGTCACTGACACGCAGGCACAGACAGACAGACACACACACACACACACACACACAGACTGTAGCTGTATAACTGTACAGATATTTAATGTTTTATGACTTTTTATTTATTTAGTTCTTTTATTTTTTTGTGGTGTTTTTGTTGTTCTGTTCTGGTTGTTAGTCTGAATGTTGACTTTATGCTTCTTGTCCCCCCTGTTTATTTGTGTTTATTTTTAATTCTTGTTTTTTTCCACAATAAAATAAAAAATAAAGATAAAGGCACACTTACACTTCCTCAGACCTGGTGTCAACCATCGGACTCCAGCAGGCTGCAGGCTGAAACCATGATAGAATCTAATCAGGTTTAACTTTCAACATTTCCAGGAAACTTCAGTTAGAAAGAAGAAAAAGTCAAAAGATTCAGTTGAGATCTGTGATCAGCTCTGACAGAGAAAATGTTTCCAGGTCTTGAGAGACTGAGAGTGTCCATCTGTCCATTCCTGAGAGTGTCCACCTGTCTGTCCATACCTGAGTGTCCACCTGTCTGTCCATACCTGAGAGTGTCCACCTGTCTGTCCATACCTGAGAGTGTCCACCTGTCTGTCCATACCTGAGAGTGTCCACATGTCTGTCCATACCTGAGAGTGTCCACATGTCTGTCCATACCTGAGAGTGTCCAGTCTCCAGTGCGGATCCTCCAGTCCAGCAGACAGAAGCTTCTCTCCTGAGTCTCCTGGATGATTGTAGCTCAGGTCCAGCTCTCTCAGATGGGAGGGGTTGCAGCTCAGAGCTGAGGCCAGAGAAGCACAGCCTTCCTCTGTGATCAGACATCCTGACAGACTGAACACACACAACAGTTCATCTAATGAGCTTGAAAAGATTCTCAACTCAATAAACATTTTATATTTATATTTGTCAGTAACATTTTATTTGTAATATTTTCCTAAAAATATTCTCTGTACGTTCACCTGCATGAACAGGACATGACAGCAATCCAATGTTGTATATTTTCTGTTAATAATTCCGTTATAGTAGATTTTCATGACATTATGCACACTGAGTCTACATTGAAGATTAAATGACAGAATGTAACTCATATGTTGGCATTAAATGTAAACTATAAACTAAGGAGAAGCCAAAATATTACTTCAAATACATAGTCATAAGAAGGACCTGAGAGTTTCCAGTCCGGAGTGTGGACTCTCCAGTCCAGCAGAAAGCTGCTTCACTCCTGAATCCTGCAGGTTGTTGTTACTCAGGTCCAGATCTCTCAGATTAGAGGACTGGGAGCTGAGAACTGAGGACAGAGCTGCACAGCTTCTCTCTGAGAGGTTACAGTCACTCAACCTAAAGAAGAAGTTCAATAAGACAATTCACAGATCCAACTTATAAAGAAAGTATATGACTGGTAGGTAAACTTTTATAGACCGCTTAATCATGACCTCAGGCTTCCAAGTGTACATTGTGGACTCTCCAGTCCAGCAGAAAGCTGCGTCACTCCTGAATCCTGCAGGTTGTTGTTACTCAGGTCCAGATCTCTCAGACTAGAGGACTGGGAGCTGAGAACTGAGGACAGAGCTGCACAGCTTCTCTCTGAGAGGTTACAGACACTCAGCCTGAAGAAGAATTTTAATAAGTTAATTCACAGATCCAATATATACAGAAGGTCTGAACTTGGTGGGTATACCTTTACAGATTACAGTTGAATCCTGACCTGAGGGTTTCCAGTCCACAGTGTGGACTCTCCAGTCCAGCAGAAACAAGCTTTACTCCTGAATCCTGCAGGTTGTTGTTACTCAGGTCCAACTCTCTCAGATGGGAGGGGTTGTAGCTCAGAGCTGAGGCCAGAGAAGCACAGCCTTCCTCTGTGATCACACATCCTGACAGACTGAACACACACAACAGTTCATCTAATGAGCTTAAAAACATTCTCAACTCAAACATTTTTTCCCCCTTCAGGCCTTTATGTTCAAACTCAGCACCCCCTGCTGTATGTTGGTGTCATTCAGATACATTTTAGGTTAGTAGAAGGAGAGAAAGCACATGTTCCTGCTGGAGGCTGCAACTGCTGAAACTCAGAGTTTAATCTGATGCCATTCTGTTTTTACTTTGGCAGTAGAAGAGACAAAATATCACTTCATATACACAGTAATAAAAATAACCTGAGAGTTTCCAGTCCGCAGTGTTGACTTTGCAGTCCAGCAGAAAGCTGCTTCACTCCTGAATCCTGCAGGTTGTTGTAACTCAGGTCCAGATCTCTCAAACTAGAGGACTGGGAGCTGAGAACTGAGGACAGAGCTGCACAGCTTCTCTCTGAGAGGTTACAGTCAGTCAACCTGGAGAAGAATCAGCAGAACAAAATAAAATAATGGCATTTATTTTTCTTTGAGTAAAGATTACAGGTTCATATGTAGGAATCAGAAATTCCTTCTCATTAATGACACTGGTGACCATTAAGTGAGCTGCAGTCAAACATCTCTCACTCCCAGTCAGTCTGTTTGTTTACAAACAAATACACACAAAGAGGCTCCTGTTACGCTGTGGCCTAACCGTTGAGAGCCAATCCAATGGCCAACCTGAAAAATGATTAATCAACCATCCAAACCTGAACCATGAACTGCAAACTTTGTTTACAAACCATGAACACCAGTAGGCTCAGCATGCTGTGGTGAGGGAGCAAAAGGCTGTGTGTTTTTAATGTGTGCTTATTACTTCCTTTTGACTATCAACAGAAAAAACAAACAAGGTTAACTGTGTTCTGCTTTCAATCTGATGCTTGTTTTCTGCTCCTTTGTTGAGGAAATAATGTTTCAGCTGTTAGTTCTCAGGAAGTGAAGACTTGTCATTGTGGGGGTGTTTTGTTGTGAAATGTGTTGTGTGTCTCTCTTTTTCCACATTTCCTTTATCTTTCACTCCTCCCTTTCTTCTCTATTCTCACTCCTTAAATCCAGACGTCTGCTTCTGTCCTCTTCTCACTGATTTTCCACTCATTTTCTCCTATCTTCTTCTTACTTCTGCTTTTAAGTCCTTTCTCACTCTCCTCATCATGACATGACTGAATGTGAAATGACACAAAACAATCCTCAATGTTAGGGTGGACCTACAGATGGAGATACTCCCCCAGTTATAGAAACTTGTCATAGGGAATTTTCAAAAAGTTATTTTTAAAACTTAAGATTCATGACTTTTTTTGGGGTAGAGCATAGCTCAGTGGATAGAGCACCCACCCCATGTGTTGAGGCTACAGTCCTCGCTGCAGGCAACCCCGGTTCAAATCCTGCACCGAGTGGTCCTATCCTGTGTGTCATTCACCCCTCTCTGCTTCCAATTTCCTGTCTCTGTCTATTAACCTGTACATTAAAGCCAAAAAAACTTTTTGAGAAGAACATTTGCGGCTGTAGCTCAAGAAGCCCCCCCTGCTCAGTCTATAGTTATGTGTACACCTACAGAGCTTTGTTGGAGGCTTTGACCACTGGCAGCAGCCTCAGAAGAGCCTTCTCTGAAGCAGAGTATTTCTTCAGGTCAAACAAGTCCAGATCTTTTTGTGATGACAGTAAAATGAAGACCAGAGCTGACCACTGAGCAGCAGACAGTTTATCTGTGGAGAGACTTCCTGATCTCAGGTACTGTTGGATCTCCTCCACTAGAGAAAGATCATTCAGTTCATTCAGACAGTGGAACAGATTGATGCTTCTCTCTGCAGACACATTCTCACTGATCTTCTTTTTGATGTGGTTGACTGTTTCCTGATTGGTCTGTGAGCTACTTCCTGTTTGTGTCAGCAGACCTCGTAGGAGAGTCTGATTGGTCTGCAGTGAAAGACCCAGGAGGAAGCGGAGGAACAAGTCCAGGTGTCCATTTGGATTCTTTAAGGCCTCGTCCACAGCACTGTGGTAGAAACGTGGTGATTTGTCTCTGAACACTTCAGACCAACAGGATGTTGTTTGTTCTTCCAGCAGATTGACTCCAGACTTGATGAATGTCAGATGGACATGAAGAGCAGCCAGAAACTCCTGAACACTCAGATGGACGAAGCAGAACACCTTGTCCTGGTACAGCCCTCTCTCCTCTTTAAAGACCTGTGTGAACACTCCTGAGTACACTGAGGCTGCTCTGATATCGATGCCACACTCTGTCAGATCTGATTCATAGAAGATCAGGTTGCCTTTCTGCAGCTGCTCAAAAGCCAGTTTTCCCAGAGACTTAATCATCTTCCTGCTCTCTGGACTCCAGTGTGGATCTGTCTCAGCTCCTCCATCATACTTGATGTTCTTCAGTTTGGACTGAACCACCAGAAAGTGGATGTACATCTCAGTCAGGGTCTTGGGCAGCTCTCCTCCCTCTCTGCTTTTCAACACATCCTCCAGAACTGTAGCAGTGATCCAGCAGAAGACTGGGATGTGGCACATGATGTGGAGGCTTCGTGATGTCTTGATGTGGGAGATGATGGTGCTGGCCTGCTCCTCAACTCTGAATCTCTTCCTGAAGTACTCCTCCTTCTGTGGGTCAGTGAACCCTCTGACCTCTGTCACCATGCTGACACACTCAGGAGGGATCTGATTGGCCGCTGCAGGTCGTGTGGTTATCCAGAGGCGAGCAGAGGGAAGCAGTTTCCCCCTGATGAGGTTTGTCAGCAGCACATCCACTGAGGTGGACTCTGTAACATCAGTCAGGATCTCAGTGTTGTGGAAGTCCAGAGGAAGTCGACACTCATCCAGACCGTCAAAGATGAACACAACCTGGAACTCTTCAAACCTGCAGATTCCCGCTTCTTTGGTTTCAGTAAAGAAGTGATGAACAAGTTCCACCAAGCTGTACCTTTTCTCTTTCACCACATTCAGTTCTCTGAAAGTGAATGGAAATGTGAAGTGTATGTCCTGGTTGGCTTTGTCTTCAGCCCAGTCCAGAGTGAACTTCTGTGTTAAGACTGTTTTCCCAATGCCAGCCACTCCCTTTGTCATCACTGTTCTGATTGGTTCACCTCTTCCAGGTGAGGCTTTAAAGATGTCTTCTTGTCTGATTGTTGTTTCTGGTCTGTCTGGTTTCCTGGATGCTGTTTCAATCTGTCTGACCTCATGTTCATTGTTGACCTCTGCAGTCCCTCCCTCTGTGATGTAAAGCGGTGTGTAGATCTGATTCAGAAGGGTTGGGTTTCCTGCTTTAGCGATCCCCTCAAACACACACTGGAACTTCTTCTCCAGGTTAGACTTGAGTTTACGTCGACACTTTGCAGCACGAGCTCCTGAATGAACAAACAACAAATGAAATCAGTGAGTGGATCCTACAGAAAGTCTAGAAATCTGAACATGTAAGTGTGTCTGTGTAGTTTTTCCTCCTCCATCAGTTTTATTCAGCTCATCAGTGGAGGACAAACAGCCTCTGATCTGATGCAGATGTGTGCAGCATATTTACTGCAGAGTTTGAAATATAAACCTCTCCCATGTTGCCTCCATTTCCTCTCCATCATGTTAAATCTGTCAAAATCCTCTTACTGCTCTGCAGATGCTCAGCCAGCTCCTCCTGCTTCATTCTCCCCAGGAAGTGCACTGTGATCTTCAGAAATGCCTCTCTGCTGCTCCTCCTCTGCTCTTCCTCCTCACCGTCCAACACCTCCTCATCCTCACTCTGACTCTCTAAGCATTCTGGGTCATCTGGACTCAGACCCCTCTGGACTCTCTTCAGCTCGTTCTTCACAAAAGTGAAGATGTTCTCCTCCAGCAGCTGGAACAGAAAGATAAAGTGAACATTTCATTTAAACTGGTAGAACACAACATGTGATTCATGTGTCAGTCTGAAGGCCTGCTGGTCTAAACAGAGCAGCATGGACACTGTTAGGACCTGAATGCTATTTTACTATTTCATCTGTGGTTGATGGAGTTAAAAGTAAAAGGTGTGTTTGTACATGTACACACCATAAATATGGAGTCCAGCTGTGTTTGATGCTGCTGTGCAGACTGATCACTGGGAACCTCTGAGCTCTGCTGCTGAACTCTGTGGAGAAAACATCACGTTTAAGGACATTTAATGACTCAAATCTGCACTCAGCTTATTAAAGATGTTCTGTCATGATGACAAAATGAACTCCTGTAAATGCTGCTCTGATTACTGGATGTTAAATTCTTACCTTCTATCAGCAGGCTGTCCATCTTTAAACTTAATAGGATGATGCTTAGACCGGTCACTCTTCATGGACACACAGCTGGGTTCAGGAGAGTCTTCTCTCTGCTGCTGCATCCTGATACTAATAAAACAGTGATAAAAACATGCAGTTAAAACCAATGAAATTAAGGATTAAACATCAGTTTAAGTCCCAGAATTAAAAGGAAGTGTTTCAGAACAGAGTGACTGATGAGTTCATATTGCTCCAGTGATAAAAAGTGGTCTTGAATCAACAGAAGAAGAAGGAAGGGTTAGTTATAGTACAAAAAGTAACCCATGACTTTCAACAAACTAACTGTATTGTTTGTTGTTTTAATCCAATACATTAATTGTTTTCTTAAATTCTTCTGTCTATTTTTTCATGTTGTTCTAATTTCTAATTGATGTCGACTACAGTGAACAATTTTCCACATTGTGGACAATAAAGTTTAATAAAATTAAATGAAGAAATGCAGGACTGACCATCAGTTGAATCATCAGAATCAAACAGATTTGGTCTAATGGAGAGAAAGCAGCCTAAACCCCTAAATTATGAACTAAGGACAGCCACAATCCCGACTTTCTCTGCTGCCCAGCTTCACTGAGTCTCCTAAAATGTTGCCTGCCCCTTCCGAGGTCCTCGTGCATCTTGACCCCCTTTCGATGTGGTTTTGTTGACACCTTGGTTTCCAAAGTTTCTGCCCTGAGCAGCTCTTCCAGCCTCCAGAGTGGTCCTGTCCATCTGTCCTGCCTTCTTTCTCCTCTTTGTTTTCTCCCTCCTGAGCAGCCCGGAGGGACATTTGGGAGCTGTCCCTTGAGGGGCGACTGTCATGATTCCTGTTTAAGCTGTTTGTGTTGTCCTGTCTGTTTCTGTCCCTGCCTTCAGTTTCAAACCCACCTGCTCACCTGCTGCCACTGTGTAATTCCCTCATCAGCTCCTCGCTACATATGCTGCTCTCACTCATTTTCTTTCATTCTAGATACTAGATTGTGATGCTGTTCCTGTTCCTCTTGTTACCTGTTCCTGCTGGTTTCAACCTTATTTGAACTGCTTTCCCTTTATGGTCTGTAAGCCTGTCTGTTGGTTTCTGAGCATTAAAGCTGTTTCCATTTAACCTGTCTGTGGTGTTTGTGCCTGGTCCACCTGCTCCGCCCCACATAACACAGGAGGTTTATTCAGCCCAAACAGCCAACCAACCATTATTAAATTCTTACCTTCCATCAGCAGGTTGTCCAGGTTTAAACCAAATATGACGAGGCATAGACCAGTCACTCTTCATGGACACGTTTAAGGACATTTAATGACTCAAATCTGCACACAGCTTATTAAAGATGTTCTGTCATGATGACTAAATGAACTCCTGTAAATGCTGCTCTGATGGGTGTCAAACTTGGTGTCAAATTCTTACTTTTGCTCAGCAGGTTGTCCATCTTTAAACCTGATCAGACGATCCATGGACCAGTCACTCTTCATGGACACACAGCTGGGTTCAGGAGAGTCTGTTCTCTGCTGCTGCATCCTGATAAAAAAATAAAACAGTAACAAAAACATGCAGATAAAAATCAAAACCATTGATATAAATACATTTCACATGTTATAATATTTGTATTTTAATTCTAATTTGCTAATTTAACATGAAATTGTCGACACCAATAAGTGTCTGTATAAATATATGCTATGCAAGTTATATTTAGGTTGGGTAGCTAGAGGTGCCATGACAAAAAATCTTTTAAATGGGTGCCACGGTCTAAAATGTCTGGGACCCCTGCTCTCTATTTAATTCATGTCTTCTCTGAGACTTCGGAGGCCTGTACTACGAAGCTGGATTAACCTATCCAGGATATCTCTCCGATACCTGAATTGATTTATCCAGATATTCGCAGTCTAGGATAAACGGTACTACGAAGCTGGTTATCAACTCGGTAAATCAACCCAGGGTTTTCCAATCTGGATCTCCGCACGCTCACATAAAGGGGAGGTGTTTGCAGCATCTGACCAATCACAAACATGGAGAAACCCTGCAGAGCTACTTTACCATGGAGGAGCAGACAATTATTCTTCAACAATATGAAGAATTAAATCACATCATCCAGGCCAAAAGCAACATTGTTGCTGCAGCAAAAGCCAGGAAGGAATGCTGGCAGGAAATTGCCGACTCTGTTAAAGCGTAAATTCATGAGATCATACAATATTAATTTATTGGTCAATATAAACGGACAGCACTCTGATCACACAATGTCACTTCATTACCGCACAGACGTTTGGGGCAGGGCGCTTCCTCAGTGCCCTTCCTTTCATAGAGACATTAAGTTAGTTTAATATTCAACATTCAAAATACAAACCTATTATGCGCTTCAACCATTTGAGTGAATGATTTCAAACCAACTGTATAACATACAGACTAATATCCCTCATGTGTCTCAAGGCTTATTTACAAATATATATTTTCGTCAATTTTTTACAATTACAATAAATAAATACAGTTATTATGCTCCCTGACACTTTGATCTCAGGATGTCAAACCTACAGAATAATATCGCCCACGTGCCTCAATGATTATTTTTTAAATATATATTTTGGCCAATTAAAAAATTGCATCTATCCCTAAAAGCTCATTCTCTCCTAAGCGCTCCTCTCACGATCCGCGCACCAATGTTGCCAGGATCTTCTAAGAATGGGCAGGTCATTTTCTAAGAGAACTGATTGGTCAGGAGGTGGTGCTTTTATACTCGTTGATCTCTTATCCAGAACATAACCTGCTCCGGAGCAGGTTAGCCGTTCAGCATAAGTTACCATGGTGATTTACCCCGGTAAGAAGTGAACCAGCTTCGTAGTACGGAAAACCCAGGGATAACCCTGAAGTTACCTAGATAAGAGAAAATCCAGCTTCGTAGTACAGGCCTCTGGAGTTTACTTGAATGTAAACAAAGACACAGTGACATACCTGAGGATCTCTATCAATAAGGATCAAAAAGTTGAAGTACTTTATATTGTAACCCAGTCATTGAAAAAGACCCATATTAAGCAGTGAGAAACAGTTCAATGGGTCACTTCTCAAAACAATGGTGGAGCACATAATTCACTTGGGCAGTTTATTCAGGTGCAAATGACTAATGATTCGACTCAAACCTTTAACTCTGATGAAGACGCAGTGAGTGTCAAAACGTTGAACTAATTCTCACAATTTGTCCTATTCTGAGAGTACCGACCTTCACCTATGGAGTGACTGAAGCACAAGAGATTCTCTTTACTTGGATATTAATCAATGTCTTCTCAAGGATCAGTCTTTGAAAGGTTAAAAGTAGAGGGCATTTTAGGCTTACCTGTGCTGCTCTCTCATTACATATTGATAATAAAACAATGAAAAGAAAAAAGAAAACATGATCAGCTACTTTTCAAAAAAATGTGTAAACGTTTACTTAAAACGTGTTTGTTTGTTTTTTTCATCACAGGTGTACACTGTGATGTCACTACTGAAACTATATATTGATTCCTCTTCTCAGGAGAGTCAGATAATAACAAACTTCACTTTTAAATTCTTACCTTCCATCAGCAGGTTGTCCATCTTTAATGTCAATAGGACGACCCATAGACCGGTCACTCTTCATGGACACACAGCTGGGTTCAGGAGAGTCTGCTCTCTGCTGCTGCATCCTGATACAAACAAACAACAAATCAAAGAATTTAAAAAGATGAATTTTGAGCAGACTGTCAGCAGCTGAAGTTTTAGAAGCAAAATGAAAATCAGTAAGAAGACAGTGGATGAGAAACATTCTCCTGTTCATCAAAATGTCATCTGATGAAAGATGAGACAGCATCTTTCATCAGATGACATTTGATTAGTTGACTAATCAGTGGTTGAGCTCTTTGTTAACTCACAAAGTTAGTAGTTCATTCTGAGTTATTGTGACTTATTATTCAGTAGTTGAGTGTCAGATGTGACAGTGAGTGTGAATAATGATGGTGGAGTGATGTGAGTGGAGAACAGTGATGGACAGTTAGAGATCCTCATCTCACCTCTGAGCTTTGGTCTGGCTGTCATGTTCCCCACACAGAGAGCTTTTAGAGGGAGGGACTCCCTCCTCTCTGTCCCCACACTGATCCATAGCAGAGAAACAGCTGCTGGGAGAGCTGCACTCACTCACTACAACAAGGTTTCATCACAGGACACATTAGTTCTCATTCATCTCTCTAACATGTCACACATACTGTAGAAAACAGTGAAGCAGCAGCTCTTCCCATCAGACACACTGAGCAGGTCCATCTGAGGACTCTGCAGCCTCTGGGACAGTTCACAACATGGACTGTAAAAGAGCTTTCAGTCAAGCCAAGTCTGTCTCAGTGTTGGGGGATGGTTGTTTTTTGGATTAAAATGCACCACAGCCAAGTTGATCATAGCTGTTTGACCAGTTCTGACACTGCCTGCGTTTTCCACTGATGATAAGATCACAGATTACAATCAAAGTGCTGTTGGTTCAACCTGAGAATCACTAACAGTAAAACAAGGAAATCATTCTCAAACTGCTCTCCTTTAACTCATAAAGAAACAAATCATCAAGAATCTAAATTTCTGCAAAACCTGAAGGATTAAATAAATCTAGTGAAACAGACAATCATCATCAGAAACATTTCTACTGTCCAGTCAAACAGTGATTCAACACAATGTGATCAAACTGATGGTTCATCAGATATTTACAGATTTCTCTGGTAGGATTCTCACCTGCTAAAGTCTCTTCAGGTCAACTTACAGACACTTTCCACCTTCATGTGTAGAGAAACATGAGGGGAGAAGAAGCTGCTCATTCTCCCTCGTCAGTCCTGCTGTCTGTGTTCATTTGATCTGAAGACGCTGTCACACCCTCATAACTTCAGAGTCCACATCTGGCTTGACGTCAGAACTAGTTTTACCTGTGGCAGAAGTCCAGGAAGGGGGAGGGTCCATGCAGACTGAGAGGGGAAGAAAAGTCTCTTTGGGATTTCAAAAATAATGCCATGAATATTGATATCAAATTACATCCTCCATAAACAAACACTCCCTTCTTACAAAGTAACTTTTCTCTTGATGGAGGATGTAGAAAAACTTATAATCATGTGAATAAATGAACAATTTAAAGTCTGTAGCAAGAACCAAGGGGTTTAATGGATACAACTATTACTCAGCAAAGTCTGATCTCAGTGGTGATACAATGTCAAACTAATTTTTCGTATGTTTAAGAAATTTAGGCATTCCCCAAAAACATGGAAATGATTTTCTCCACATTTTGTATCCTGATATTTCTATTTTCTCTTTCATGTAATAAAATATCTCACTATGTCCTTCCAGCCATACTCTCTCCATGAAAGGGAGACAGTTGTTTTCCACTGTTGCTCACTGATCTCTTCCCATTCCTCTTCTAATAAAATCCTTCCAGCCTCTTTTCTCCACTTCTCTTTTACAGATGCTGTCTTGTTACCTTTTAAAAGTTCTACTGCTCTGTATAATTTTGAGATGAACTCTTTGTCCAAATCTGATTAATATGCCAAAAATAACAATTGACCCCGCCCTCCTGTAAAATGGTCTCACCCACTTCTCGACTTTAAAACCAGCTTAATTCAATGTTGATTCAATGACATTTTTTCAACAGTAAAAACAGTCAAACCAAACCAAATATCAACCAGAAGTCAACCTTACTGACTATAATTCAACGTTGAATTAACATCTTTTGCTATCTGGGAAGATATTTCCAGTTCAGTAGAAACTCAATCCAGCCCTCCTACCGCTGTGGCAGTGAGTTTATCACAGTGACCGTGCAGCAGAAGAAGAAGAAGACTTCTCCTCACTGGAAACACTTCTTGGGGTTTACCGCCATCTAGTGTCCGTAAGTGTGTACTGTCTCTCACACACTGCGGGAAAATCTCCACACAACTTCTAACAGGAACACAAACCTGACCGGTACGACAGGTCATAAACTAAATTAATTACTTTACTAAATTAAATCTATGAAACTCTACAAACACTGTTCATCATAACGTTTCTATCTTTGAACTCACAGTTCTGCTTTTCTTTTTCTTTTTTTATTTTTTTAGACACAATAAATCTTAGCTTTTCCTATTAACACAATAAACATTTGTACACTGGTTTCCTTAATAAACATATAACCCCCATACATTTAACATATATTAAATTCTGTTGTTTTAATTAATTTAGTTGATTATTCTTAACATTAGACAAACTACAGCTATAGTTACATTTCCATTCATTTTTTGTATACATTCATACATAAAATCATATTTAACTTATATTTACTTATGTTTCACAGATATTCATTGCAATTAAATCATTAATGTTGTTGCATTAATAAAATACCAAAAAGGGGCCCCTAACTAAACTGAATCTGACTTACTGACTAAAACAAACGGGGAGACATACTGACTTTACAGAAATGGACTTGCAAAGAAAAGAAAGACAATTATCTAAAGAGTGAATACAGAAGGATTATAAAGGAAACTGATTTTGACACTACCTGAAGAACAAACTGTAAAGGTGGACACTTTAATTTCATTCTTTTTATTACTTTGATTTAATACTGAATTGAAAATTTACTATTGAAATTGAAACACAGCGAGCAAAGTGATATACTTCAGTTGATCCATTTTATTTTCTTAAGTGAATCCAAGTTCACATCTAAAAGAAAAAAAGGGAAAATCTTGGTTTATTCAATTATTTCATTATTTATTATTTTGTGTAATAAATATATTTTCTTATTCCCGTTACTTTGCATTTGTGTTTAGCTTATCATCCTCCTTATCGGGCCTATGTGTGTGATATTTATGTAACTGTTAACTTAACAATTGGCTAATCTCATTTCAAGTCATGGTTACAAGTTTTTGGACTTTTTCTCTAATCTTTGATTTTTGCTGAAATATTGGATCATTTGAACATTTATTGAAATGAAAGCATGTGAGAAGTTTAGAGGGAAGAATCACTATTTGGTGGAGCTGTTAATAACTCAGACATCTGAAATGTGAGCCGACTACACACTGCTGACTTTAACGATGTGTTGTATTTTAAAGCTTGTTATATTATCCATTGTGTCAGTAAAGTGAGGATGCTTTCAACAATTATGTCATGAATAGTTTTATTGATGATTGTGTGATAAAATGAGAACCATAAAAACACTCAAAAAGCTGATCTTCAGTCAGCAGAGGAGGAGATGGATGTTTTTCTGTTTTCTGTTCTGATGTTGTACATCTCAAATGTATACACTTATCAAACATCATGATGATGATTATACAGATATACTTATGATTAACATAAGGTGTTTGAAATCAGTTACTAATGTAATGTAAGCAACGTGTCAAATATTGCGTAGAAATCAAAACTATTACTCAGTACTAATGAAAACATCAAAAAATATAAGTAGAAAATATTAATCAAAACTTAAACTCAAAAATAAATGTGTGAAATATAACCATTAATTACTTAGCATGTTAAGGAGGAATATAAAAATATATCATACTTACTCAAGATACACATTTATAAGGAATATTGGAGCCTTTACATCATTAATCAAAAGACTTCAAGTGCTGCTGTAGGAGTTCATACTCAGTCCTATGTGTCATCTTTACACATAGCAAGTCGTCCTCAGACTAAAAATTAACAGAACATTTGCATCATGTAGAATGAGAGAGTGTTTGAGTCTGAGACAGATCTGTTTCACAGTGCAGAGCGTGTGTGATGTTTGATTTCAGCAGCTGATCTTCAGTCAGCAGAGTTTCTGTCCACAGGAGAGACTCTCCCTCCTACAGAGGAACCAGAGAGACTCTCCCTCCAACAGAGGACACAGAGAGACTCTCCCTCCTACAGATGACCCAGAGAGACTCTCCCTCCTACAGAGGAACCAGAGAGACTCTCCCTCCTACAGAGGAACCAGAGAAACTCTCCCTCCTACAGAGGACACAGAGAGACACTCCCTCCTACAGAGGACAGAGAGACTCTCCCTCCTACAGAGGACACAGAGAGACTCTCCCTCCTACAGAGGACACAGAGAGACTCTCCCTCCTACAGAGGAACCAGAGAGACTGAACCAGACCAGACTCCAAACCCAGCATACAGAGGTACAGTGAATGTGGTGTTGAAGGTGTGGAGGTGGATCAGTGTGTCAGAGGAGACTCTGTAGAAGGACAGAGTGCCAGCAGGACAGTCCACATACACTGCTACTCTGTTAGAGACAGAAGAGGAGGAGGAGACGGAGACAGATGTTTCTCTGTTATTGTGACAGGCAGAGTAACGACCATCATCAGAGCACTTCAGACTCCAGGACTGATCATTCCTTCCAAACCAACAGTCAGCACTGACTCCTTTCCTGCTGATTCTTCTGTAACTCACTGATACAGAAACATGTCCTCTCCACTCAACCTCCCAGTAACAGCGACCAGTCAGAACATTTCTACACAGCAGCTGAGGTGTGTAGACAAATCTGTCTGGATGATCAGGATATGACTGATCCTCCTCCACACGTGTCACCTTCCTGTTGTTATCAGACAGTTTGATTCTTCTGTTCATTGTGTTTGGATCCAGTTCCAGTTCACAGGCATCTGATGGAGAGAACGAGACACAATACAGCTGCAGTTATTGATCTATCATCTGTTTGATGATGACATCATCTTCATCCACAGTAGGATGTCACTGACACACACACACACACACACACACACACACACACACACACGCACATGCGCACACACACACACACACACACACACAGATACACACACACGCACACAGACAGACATAGAAACACACAGTCTGTAGCTGTATAACTGTACAGATATTTAATGTTTTATGACTTTTTATTTATTGAGTTATTCTATTTTTTTGTGGTGTTTTTGTTGTTCTGTTCTGGTTGTTAGTCTGAATGTTGACTTTATGCTTCTTGTCCCCCCTGTTTATTTATTTTTGTTTTTAATTCTTGTTTTTTTTCACAATAAAATAAAAAATAAAGATAAAAGCACACTTACACTTCCTCAGACCTGGTGTCAACCATCGGACTCCAGCAGGCTCCAGGCTGAAACCGTGATAGAATCTAATCAGGTTTAACTTTCAACATTTACAGGAAACTTCAGTTAGAAAGAAGAAAAAGTCAAAGATTCAGTTGAGATAGGTGATCAGCTCTGACAGAGAAAATGTTTCCAGCTCTTCCTCCTCACAAAATGTCTGTGTCCAACTGTTTGTCCATACATGAGAATGTCTACCTGTCTGTCCATAGCTGAGAGTGTCCACCTGTCTGTCCATAGCTGAGAGTGTACATCTGTCTGTCCATACCTGAGAGTATCCAGTCTCCAGTGTGGATCCTTCAGTCCAGCAGACAGAAGCTTCTCTCTTGAGTCTCCTGGATGATTGTAGCTCAGGTCCAGCTCTCTCAGATGGGAGGGGTTGGCGCTCAGAGCTGAGGCCAGAGAAGCACAGCCTTCCTCTGTGATCAGACATCCTGACAGACTGAACACACACAACAGTTCATCTAATGAGCTTAAAAACATTCTCAACTCAAACATTTTATATTTATATTTTTCAGTAACATTTTATTTGTAATATTTTCCAAAAAATGTAAAATGCAAACACAATCATGTGCAACATTTCCTGAGCAAAAAATATACTCTGTATGTTCACCTGCATGAATAGGACCTGACAGCAATCCAATGTGGTATATTTTCTGGTATTACTTCGATTGTACTAGATTTTCATGACATTATGCACACTGAGTCTACATTGAAGATTAAATGACAGAATGTAACTCACATGTTGGCATGAAATGTAAACTATAAACTAAGGTGAAGCCAAAATATTACTTCAAATACGTAGTCATAAGAAGGACCTGAGTGTTTCCAGTCCGCAGTGTGGACTCTCCAGTCCAACAGAAAGCTGCTTCACTCCTGAATCCTGCAGGTTGTTGTTACTCAGGTCCAGATCTCTCAGACTAGAGGACTGGGAGCTGAGAACTGAGGACAGAGCTGCACAGCTTCTCTCTGAGAGGTTACATTCAGTCAACCTGGAGAAGAATCAGAAGAACAAAATAAAATAATGGCATTCATTTTCTTCTTTGAGCAAAGATTACAGGTTCATATGTAGGAATCAGAAATTCCTTCTCCATAAGTGAGCTGCAGTCAACATCCTGTTGATCACATTCCATCAATCACACTCCATCAGAACAAGCTGACTGTATGTGATGTTTTTGTCCTACTTTACATCTCTCATTCCCAGTCAGTCTGTTTGTTTACAAGCAAATACACACAAAGAGGCTCCTGCTGCTCCGCGGCCTGGCCGTTGAGAGCCAATCCAATGCCCAACCTGAAACAACTTCCTTTTGACTATCAACAGAAAAAACAAACATGGTTAACTGTGTTCTGCTTTCACTCTGAAGCTTGTTTTCTGCTCCTTTGTTGAGGAAATAATGTTTCAGCTGTTAGTTCTCAGGAGGTGAAGACTTGTCATTGTGGGGGTGTTTTGTTGTGAAATGTGTTGTGGTTGATGGTGGCAGCTAGATGTCTCATTTGCTGGAGAGCTAATATCTGCAGGATGTTTCTACTCAGATTGAACAGTTTTTGTTGTGTTAGATGCTGCTGGTTTGTTGATGTCAGTGGGACAGAGGCAAGGCACCAAGGAGCACCAAAAAACATCACATCTGTTGGATTTTGTGCCTGAGTCTAACACATAGAAATCAGTCCAAATGCTGATATACCCAAATGAGAAAGTCGGGGAAGGTCTAATTTTTAAAATTCCATGATAACCTGTTCACTCATTGGCAATAAAAAAAAAAATCTTTATAATTCTTACATATAGAATCTTTAAATGATGTTAATCTAAATAGTTATGTGCAGGGAGGAAGCCACATGATGTAAATATGGGGTTGTATGTAATTCCCTATCTTCTTACAACATCATTACCTGTTTGTTTTGTCTGAGATGTGTTTGTGTTATTTTGCTTGGCTGTGTTGTAAATGTCTCTACATTTATATCCAAGACTAAATAAAAGTTGAAATGAAAAAGATTATGTTTTTTACATCTTCTCCTCTGCTCTCCTTCACTCCTTTCTTCTCAGCACATTTTCTCTCTCTCTTTTTCCATGTTTCCACATCTCATTTCCTATTCTCTCCCTCATGTTTTTCCTCTCTTTATCTTTCATTCCTCCCTTTCTTCTCTATTCTCACTCCTTAAATCCAGACTTCGGCTTCTGTCCTCTTCTCACTGATTTTCGACTCATTTACTCCTGACTTCATCACACATTTTCTCCTCTTCTCCTTACTTCTGCTTTTAAGTCCTTTCTCACTCTCCTCATCATAACATAACTGAATGTGGAGATACTTCCCCAGTTATAGAAATGTGGCTCCACTGATTTGCTGATGCAGTCAGAGAGACTGAAGTTATTTTAAAACTTAAAAGACTCAGGACTCTTGAGAAAACATTTGCGGCTGTAGCTCAAGAAGCCCCCCATCACCCCCTTGCTCAGTCTATAGTTCTGTGTGCACCTACAGAGCTTTGTTGGAGGCTTTGACCACTGGCAGCAGCCTCAGAAGAGCCTCCTCTGAAGCAGAGTATTTCTTCAGGTCAAAGACATCCAGATCTTTTTCTGATGACAGTAAGATGAAGACCAGAGCTGACCACTGAGCAGGAGACAGTTCATTTGTGGAGAGACTTCCTGATCTCAGGTACTGTTGGATCTCCTCCTCTAGAGAACGATCATTCAGTTCATTCAGACAGTGGAACAGATTGATGCTTCTCTCTGCAGACACATTCTCACTGATCTTCTTCTTGATGTACTCAACTGTTTTTTGATTTGTCTTTAAGCTACTTCCTGTCTGTGTCAGCAGATCTTGTAGGAGAGTCTGATTGGCCTGCAGTGAAAGACCCAGGAGGAAGCGGAGGAACAAGTCCAGGTGTCCATTTGGACTCTTTAAGGCCTCGTCCACAGCACTCTGGTAGAAACTTGTTGATTTGTCTCTGATCACTTTAGACCACCTGAATGTTGTTTGTTTTGCTGCCAGCAGATTGACTCCAGACTTGATGAATGTCAGGTGGACATGAAGAGCAGCCAGAAACTCCTGAAGTCTCAGATGGACGAAGCAGAACACCTTGTCCTGGTACAGCCCTCTCTCCTCTTTAAAGACCTGTGTGAACACTCCTGAGTACACTGAGGATGCTCTGATATCGATGCCACACTCTGTCAGGTCTGATTCATAGAAGATCAGGTTGCCTTTGTGCAGCTGCTCAAAAGCCAGTTTTCCCAGAGACTCAATCATCTTCCTGCTCTCTGGACTCCAGTGTGGATCTGTCCCAGCTCCTCCATTATACTTGATGTTATTCAGTTTGGACTGAACCACCAGGAAGTGGATGTACATCTCAGTCAGGGTCTTGGGCATCTCTCCTCCCTCTCTGCTTTTCAACACAATCTCCAGAACTGTAGCAGTGATCCAGCAGAAGACTGGGATGTGGCACATGATGTGGAGGCTTTGTGATGTCTTGATGTGGGAGATGATGGTTCTGGCCTGCTCCACATCTCTGAATCTCTTCATGAAGTATTCCTCCTTCTGTGGGTGAGTGAACCCTCTGACATCTGTCACCATGTCGACACACTCAGGAGGGATCTGATTGGCTGCTCCAGGTCTTGTGGTTATCCAGAGGCGAGCGGAGGGAAGCAGTTTCCCCCTGATGAGGTTTGTCAGCAGCACATCCACTGAGGTGGACTCTGTAACATCAGTCAGGATTTCAGTGTTGTGGAAGTCCAGAGGAAGTCGACACTCATCCAGACCGTCAAAGATGAACACAACCTGGAACTCTTCAAACCTGCAGATTCCTGCTTCTTTGGTTTCAGTAAAGAAGTGATGAACAAGTTCCACCAAGCTGTACTTGTTCTCTTTCACCACATTCAGCTCTCTGAAAGTGAATGGAAATGTGAAGTCTATGTCCTGGTTGGCTTTGTCTTCAGCCCAGTCCAGAGTGAACTTCTGTGTTAAGACTGTTTTCCCAATGCCAGCCACTCCGTTTGTCATCACTGTTCTGATTGGTTCATCTCTTCCAGGTGAGGCTTTAAAGATGTCTTCTTGTCTGATTGTTGTTTCTGGTCTGTCTGGTTTCCTGGATGCTGTTTCAATCTGTCTGACCTCATGTTCATCATTGACCTCTGCAGTCCCTCCCTCTGTGATGTAGAGCGGTGTGTAGATCTGATTCAGAAGGGTTGGGTTTCCTGCTTTAGCGATCTCCTCAAACACACACTGGAACTTCTTCTCCAGGTTAGACTTGAGTTTACGTTGACACTTTGCAGCACCAGTTCCTGAATGAACAAACAACAAATGATATCAGTGAGTGGATCCTACAGAAAGTCTAGAAATCTGAACATGTGTGTCTGTGTAGTTTTTCCTCCTCCATCAGTTTTATTCAGCTCATCAGTGGAGGACAAACAGTCTCTGATCTGATGCAGATGTGTGCAGCATATTTACAGCAGAGTTTGAAATATAAACCTCTCCCATGTTGCCTCCATTTCCTCTCCATCATGTTAAATCTGTTAAAATCCTCTTACTGCTCTGCAGACGCTCAGCCAGCTCCTCCTGCTTCATTCTCCTCAGGAAGTGCACTGTGATCTTCAGAAATGCTTCTCTGCTGCTCCTCCTCTGCTCTTCCTCCTCACCGTCCAACACCTCCTCATCCTCACTCTGACTCTCTAAGCATTCTGGGTAATCTGGACTCAGACCCCTTTGGATTCTCTTCAGCTCCTTCTTCACAAAAGTGACGATGTTCTCCTCCAGCAGCTGGAACAGAAAGATAAAGTGAACATTTCATTTAAACTGGTAGAACACAACATGTGATTCATGTGTCAGTCTGAAGGCCTGCTGGTCTAAACAGAGCAGCATGGACACTGTTAGGACCTGAATGCTGCTTTAGTATTTCATCTGTGGTTGATGGAGTTAATAGTAAAAGGTGTGTTTGTACATGTACACACCATAAATATGGAGTCCAGCTGTGTTTGATGCTGCTGTGCAGACTGATCACTGGGAACCTCTGAGCTCTGCTGCTGAACTCTGTGGAGAAAACATCACGTTTAAGGACATTTAATGACTCAAATCTGCACTCAGCTTATTAAAGATGTTCTGTCAGGATGACTAAATGAACTCCTGTAAATGCTGCTCTGATTACTGGATGTTAAATTCTTACCTTTCATCAGCAGGTTGTCCATCTTTAAAGACCATAGACCAGTCACTCCTCATGGACACACAGCTGGGTTCAGGAGAGTCTGCTCTCTGCTGCTGCATCCTGATACAAACAAACAACAAATCAAAGAGTTTAAAAAGATGAATTTTGAGCAGACTGTCAGCAGCTGAAGTTTTAGAAGCAGAATGAAAATCAGTAGTACAATATTCTGACTTTTGCTCAGCAGGGTCCATCTTTGAAGTTAGCTCAAGACAGACACATCCAAGTTAGCTGCTGCTCTGATTATTGATGTGATGTTTTCAAAGTTACACACACATATTGATATAGTGACCATGTTGGTGTCTTATAACACTGAACTCTTTGACATGTGACTGTTGCACAGGTGTACACTGTGGTGTCACTGCTGAAACTATATATTGATTCCTCTTCTCAGGAGAGTCAGATAATAACAAACTTCACTTTTAAATTCTTACCTTCCATGAGGATGTTGTCCATCTTTGAATTTATTGGGATGGTACGTAAACCAGTAATCCTTCATCGGCACACAGCTGGGTTCAGGAGAGTCTGCTCTCTGCTGCTGCATCCTAATACAAAGAAAACAGTGGCAAAGACCTGGAGTTAAAACCAAAGAAATTTAAGATAAATCATCAGTTTGAATCCCAGAATGAAACAGAAATCTTTCAGAACAGAGTGACTGATGAGTTCAAATTCCTCCAGTGATGAAAAGGGGACGACAATGACTTGGTCTCTTATCTCATTATATCAATGTATTGTCTGTTAAACTGAATAGGATTAAATAAATAAAGTGAAAATGACAACAATAAATCAGGTGACAGAAAGCAAAGTGAGGAGGTGTGTTACATGCCAGTGTTGTCCTGCAGAGGGCAGCAAACACCTGCCAACACTAAGAAGCTCTGTGAGAGAGGAAGATGAGTCTTTCTGAGATGAAGATGTTCCTGTCAAACTGAACAATAATCAGCTGTCCAATCACAGCTTGGAGGCAGAGCCATAGGCGGAGCTTATCAACAGCAGCAGAGGTGAAGTCAAACATGACAGACAGCCTTTGACAATCAAAGTGTTTCATGTGTCTGAGGGACAGTACTATTGACTGTATGTTTAGCTCCATTTGTGAGGGACTGTTTGCAGTTTTAATGAGATGGATTGTGCTGCATGAAAGAACAGACAAGACAACACACACTGAAATGTAACACACCTTTTCACTTTGTTTCCTGTGTTCTGATTTGATTTTAATGTGGCTGAGAAACCATTCATTGTCTCTTTATCAAAGGTTTTTCTATTAATTATGACACAGTAAACACTGATATGAAAAATAAACATGTATTCATAACATGCATTATATCTCATTTTCTCTCTTTAGATGTTTCTCTTTTTCTATAAATGAAAAAAACGTTCTTGTGTCTAACAATCCTTTCTGTCAGTTATAAATCTGTTCAGTCAGTTTATCAATCCTTACAAATACTTTCCACTTTTCTTTATTGTTTAATATATTTAAATGTTCATTATACAGCATGACCTGAAAGACAGCAACAAAACAACCCAGTACCAGTGGCTATAAACAGCACACGTGACGTGCACCTATTCATGTTGGCTGCTGTCATTGGTGCTCATTTTCTCAGCATAAACAACTGCAATAAACAACTTCAGTGGACCCGCATGCTGCTTAATCAAGGCAAGCAAGGCACAATAAGCAATATAATCACATCACAAATAACAAACATTGCTAAATGGGCAGTTCAAAAGCTTCACACAGAAAAAGTGTATTTTACTCACCCTATTTGCTCAGTGAGCAGGAATCATTGTCAAAAAGGAGACAGGACCAGAAAAAATTGTAATTGAAGGTCTGAAAACCTTTCCTCCTCTCAGTACGCAGCTCTAGATTCAGTGTTGGCTTGCCGTCTGATTGAGTCTCAAGTTGCTGCTGTAGAGGTAGCTCAGTTAAATCATTTTTTACTAAATACTCCAAATCTCCGCCCTCCATAACTGTGTTTACTAACTTTGCTAACTAGCTGTCAACACAAATGAGCAAATCTCCCGTTATTTAAGGCTTGGTGGCTTCCTTTCACACTGTCCTGACTAATCACAGGTGAGCAGTGTCATGACAGCAGCCTCACCTAATTGGTTAATCATTCTTCTGTTTTTTTTAGAAATGGACACCAACTCAGCTAGGCCTCTGCACAGACAATAGTGTGCAATACCATGTTTTCACAGCTCATTTACCTCGTAACATGTAGTGGGGCGCTGTTTTACACATCATAAAATGCTCAATAATTAGAGAAGAGAAATGAGGAGATGACAGAGCCACAACACAGAAGGATTACATTAACTGATAAAAAAAAGTGTTTTTATTAAACGACAATTACAGTCTGAAAAAAGGTAGGAAACCTGGCTTCCCTTGGCCTCTGTGAGAAAATGCGACTGAGCTCAAGACAGACACATCCAAGTTAGCTGCTGCTCTGATTATTGATGTGATGTTTTCAAAGTTACACACACATATTGATATAGTGACCATGTTGGTGTCTTATAACACTGAACTCTTTGACATGTGATTGTTGCACAGGTGCACACTGTGATGTCACTGCTGAAACTATATATTGATTCCTCTTCTCAGGAGAGTCAGATAATAACAAACTTCACTTTTAAATTCTTACCTTCCATCAGCAGGTTGTCCATCTGTTAAGTTAGGAGGACGTTCCATAGAGTCTTCACTTCCTGTGTCTGAGTCTGATCTCTGCTGCTGCATCCTGATACAAATAAAACAGTGACAAAAACATAAAGTTAACACCAAAGAAATGAAGGATTAATCATCAGTTTAAATCCCAGAATGAAACAGAAATCTTTCAGAACAGAGTGACTGATGTGTTCAAATTCCTCCAGTGATGAAAAGAGGATGGCAGCAACTTGGTCATGAGTCAACAGAAGAAGGAAGTGAGGATGTTCAACAGGAGTTCTATGGCTCAGTAACAATCTGTGTTAACCTCAATAACTAAAGATGGAAATATAAACATCCCAGTTCACCTTTAGATGGATGAACACAACATCAAGAAACTTTTACTCTGTAAAAATAAGATTTCCTGTAAATTATGAGAATAATCTCTTTTCCATTTCCACATCTGATCCATAAAGATCCTGATAATGATTCTCAAAAAATGTTCTGGTTTGTTTAGAAGAGAGGAGGCGGTACAAAAAGAAAGAGAATAAAATGTATGAAATTAAACTGGTATAAGCTTTTGCTGATGGATCAGTACTTGATGGTGACCTACAAAAGGGTCGAGATCAGGTGGATTAATATTGTAATTATATTGATGTGTTGTCTGTTAAACTGAATAGCATTGTATCTAATTTTCTTTCTTTGATTTGACTTTCATGATACATTTCAGATTTTCTCTTCTTCTATAAATGAAAATGATTCTTGTGTCTAACAATCCTTTCTGTCAGTTATAAATGTGTTCAGTCAGTTTATCAATCTTGAGATCAATATTCTGATCTTTGCTCAGCAGGGTCCATCTTTGAAGTTAGCTCAAGACAGACACATCCAAGTTAGCTGCTGCTCTGATTATTGATGTGATGTTTTCAAAGTTACACACACATATTTATATAGTGACCATGTTGGTGTCTTATAACACTGAACTCTTTGACATGTGACTGTTGCACAGGTGAACACTGTGATGTCACTGCTGAAACTATATATTGATTCCTCTTCTCAGGAGAGTCAGATAATAACAAACTTCACTTTTAAATTCTTACCTTCCATCAGCAGGTTGTCCATCTGTTAAGTTAGGAGGACGTTCCATAGAGTCTTCACTTCCTGTGTCTGAGTCTGATCTCTGCTGCTGCATCCTGATACTAATAAAACAGTGACAAAAACATAAAGTTAACACCAAAGAAATGAAGGATTAATCATCAGTTTAAATCCCAGAATCAAACAGAAATCTTTCAGAACAGAGTGACTGATGTGTTCAAATTCCTCCAGTGATGAAAAGAGGATGGCAGCAACTTGGTCATGAGTCAACAGAAGAAGGAAGTGAGGATGTTCAACAGGAGTTCTATGGCTCAGTAACAATCTGTGTTAACCTCAATAACTAAAGATGGAAATATAAACATCCCAGTTCACCTTCAGATGGATGAACACATCATCAAGCAGCTTTTACTCTGTACAAATAAGATTTCCTGTAAATTATGAGAATAATCTCTTTTCCATTTCCACATCTGATCCATAAAGATCCTGATAATGATTCTCAAAAAATGTTCTGGTTTGTTTAGAAGAGAGGAGGCGGTACAAAAAGAAAGAGAATAAAATGTATGAAATTAAACTGGTATAAGCTTTTGCTGATGGATCAGTACTTGATGGTGACCTACAAAGGGGTCGAGATCAGGTGGATTAATATTGTAATTATATTGATGTATTGTCTGTTAAACTGAATAAGATGAAATAAATAAAGTGAAAATGAAAAAATAAACAAGATCACAGAAAACAAAGTGATAAGGTGTTTTATATGTCAGTGTTGATGGTATTTTATACATTCATGCTTGAGCTTCAACTCTGAAGGCCTTGGACACAGTTTATTATTAGATTTAGACTTATTACTGGTGATAATTACAGTGCACATCATTGTTCTCATTCTCGCTCTTTAAGGCATGATAAAGACTGGGTTTTATTTATTCATAAAGACGCCACTGACTCTGGTCTTGATTTGATGTACAGACATGAGTGAATTTAGTTTTTTCTTATCTTTGCTAGACTGGACGACGTTTATGATGCAGCACCACCACACTTCAATATTGATGACAAGAATAGCATGCATGCCAGTATCATTATTAATGTGATTTATGATTAATACCCTCTTCTGTGAGTCATACAGCCATACAACTCTAATTTTATGCATGATTCATGATAATGAGAATCCAAAAAAATAGACAAAAATAGCATATTGTCAGTGTCTTAGAGACCTCCCAAAATTTCACAAATCATGTTTTCAAGGGAGCTCATGTCCAATTAAGGGGAGCCAAGATGTAGTTCTCACTCTGGATTTACCTCCTTGTATCACTTTGTTGTTGTCTTTTAATGCAAGCTCTCATTATACACACTCAAGTGGTTGCAGGTGCCGACTGTTTTTACCGAACTTGGAAAATCCAGTTTTTAACTTTTCTAATCCTTGTGTTATTTAAATGTATAATTTGATCTCATTTTATTTCCATCTGCTCTTCTTTAGGTGACTCACTTTGCAGTAATTTTTAATTATTCAAGGTTTTAATATGTTAATATTTCATTCATTTGGTTTTATCATTTTTATCACCATCCTTATCTAAGTATGTTATCTGTGTATCTGCATTTGATGTGTTTGTGTTTTTTTGCTCAGCTATATTGTAAATGCATTCTCTACCTCCACCAATATCTCTAAAAAAGGTTGAAATGAAAAATCTCTTGTCAACCCATTTCCATCTCTTGTCCCTTATCCTTTTCACCTGATTTTTATACAAGGTCTCACATCTCATTTCCTATTGTCTCTCCCTCATCTTTTTCCTCACTTGTCTTCACTCATTCCTTTCTTCTCTCTTCCTCACTCCTCAAATCCAGACTTCCACTTCTGTCTTCTTCTCATCAATTCTCTGCTCCTCTACTCCTGACTCCTCATCACAAATTTTTCTCATTTCTCCGTCTCCTTGTTTCTGCTTTTCATTCTTTTCTCAATAACCCTAACCCAATCTCATCTCATCTCACTTCATGTAATCTCATCTCACCTCAGGTACTGTTGGATGTCCTCCTCTAGAGAAAGATAATTCAGTTCATTCAGACAGTGGGACAGATTGATGCTTCTCTCTGCAGACACATTCTTCCTGATCTTCTTCTTGATGTACTGGACTGTTTTCTGATTGGTCGGTGTGCTACTTTCTGTCTGTGTCAGCAGACCTCGTAGGAGAGTCTGATTGGTCTGCAGTGAAAGACCCAGGAGGAAGCGGAGGAACAAGTCCAGGTGTCCATTTGGACTCTTTAAGGCCTCGTCCACAGCACTCTGGTAGAAACTTGTTGATGTTGAGGATGTTGTTTGTTCTTCTGCCAGCAGATCGACTCCAGACTTGATGAATGTCAGATGGACATGAAGAGCAGCCAGAAACTCCTGAACACTCAGATGGACGAAGCAGAACACCTTGTCCTGGTACCGCCCTCTCTCCTCTTTAAAGACCTGTGTGAACACTCCTGAGCACACTGAGGCTGCTCTGATATCGATGCCACACTCTGTCAGGTCTGATTCATAGAAGATCAGGTTGCCTTTCTGCAGCTGCTCAAAAGCCAGTTTTCCCAGAGACTCAATCATCTTCCTGCTCTCTGGACTCCAGTGTGGATCTGTCTCAGCTCCTCCATCATACTTGATGTTCTTCAGTTTGGCCTGAACCACCAGGAAGTGGATGTACATCTCAGTCAGGGTCTTGGGCATCTCTCCTCCCTCTCTGCTTTTCAACACATCCTCCAGAACTGTAGCAGTGATCCAGCAGAAGACTGGGATGTGGCACATGATGTGGAGGCTTCGTGATGTCTTGATGTGGGAGATGATGGTGCTGGCCTGCTTCTCATCTCTGAATCTCTTCCTGAAGTACTCCTCCTTCTGTGGTTCAGTGAACCCTCTGACCTCTGTCACCATGCTGACACACTCAAGAGGGATCTGATTGGCTGCTGCAGGTCGTGTGGTTATCCAGAGGCGAGCAGAGGGAAGCAGTTTCCCCCTGATGAGGTTTGTCAGCAGCACATCCACTGAGGTGGACTCTGTAACATCAGTCAGGATCTCAGTGTTGTCGAAGTCCAGAGGAAGTCGACACTCATCCAGACCGTCAAAGATGAACACAACCTGGAACTCTTCAAACCTGCAGATTCCTGCTTCTTTGGTTTCAGTAAAGAAGTGATGAACAAGTTCCACCAAGCTGTACTTTTTCTCTTTCAGCACATTCAGCTCTCTGAAAGTGAATGGAAATGTGAAGTGTATGTCCTGGTTGGCTTTGTCTTCAGCCCAGTCCAGAGTGAACTTCTGTGTTAAGACTGTTTTCCCAATGCCAGCCACTCCCTTTGTCATCACTGTTCTGATTGGTTCATCTCTTCCAGGTGAGGCTTTAAAGATGTCTTCATGTCTGATTGTTGTTTCTGGTCTGTCTGGTTTCCTGGATGCTGTTTCAATCTGTCTGACCTCATGTTCATCATTGACCTCTGCAGTCCCTCCCTCTGTGATGTAGAGCGGTGTGTAGATCTGATTCAGAAGGGTTGAGTTTCCTGCTTTAGCGATCCCCTCAAACACACGCTGGAACTTCTTCTCCAGGTTAGACTTGAGTTTACGTCGACACTTTGCAGCACGAATTCCTGAATGAACAAACAACAAATGAAATCAGTGAGTGGATCCTACAGAAAGTCTAGAAATCTGAACATGTAAGTGTGTCCGTGTAGTTTTTCCTCCTCCATCAGTTTTATTCAGCTCATCAGTGGAGGACATGGGTGCAGCATATTTACAGCAGAGTTTGAAATATAAACCTCTCCCATGTTGCCTCCATTTCTTCTCCATCATGTTAAATCTGTTAAAATCCTCTTACTGTGCTGCAGACGCTCAGTCAGCTCCTCCTGCTTCATTCTCCTCAGGAAGTGCAGTGTGATCTTCAGAATTGCCTCTCTGCTGCTCCTCCTTTGTTCTTCCTCCAACACGTCCAACACCTCCTCATCCTCACTCTGACTCTCTAAGCATTCTGGGTAATCTTGGCTCAGACCCCTATGGACTCTCTTCAGCTCGTTCTTCACAGAAGTGAAGATGCTCTCCTCCAGCAGCTGGAACAGAAAGATAAAGTGAACTTTTACCGTAAAAAATGGTGTATCAGACCAATCTATTTTGGGGGGTCTCATGCTGGGAAAAACACATTTCTATTACAGACTATATTCATTTATAAACACATATGTTTATACTCCAAAACCTTTCTAAATTGACTTTTATTAGAACACAAATATTATACCTGAAACAGTGTTTCGGATTAATGGTTAATATTTCGGTAATGATTTAACTGAACTGGACCAGTATATTAACTTGGTTTGGGTCTAGGCTGAGTCTCAATTAAACCTATTAAAAGAATACAGTAACTTTACATAATTAATACAGTGTGTAGCTGTGTGCTCACTGAGTCCCAAAAACTCTCAATAAGAGGTGTCACTGTGTGCAAATAGACTACTGCGCCCAAGTCGTGCTTTTGCACATCAGGCTTCAACATTAGTTTGGTCTGTAAGTTCTGAAACATCACAGCAACTAGTGTCTGAAATACTTCTGATCAACACACAATTATTTTTCTGTACAACATACAACATTAACGGGTCTATTTTCATTAGCTGCCAACACAGCTGGAGTGTGTAGTGCGTGCTTAACACAGCTGTTTACAAGACGTTATAATTCATAAGTGTGGACGCTGTTGTGTTCTTCATTTATGTAATTGCTACTTTATGCCACAGGGCGGCACTGTAGTGATGTATGGACGGTGATACGCAGTAGAGTAGAGTGAGATACTTTTTCCAAGATGGCTATTACACTGTACACGGTGCTAAGTTGTTACTGAACTACGTTTTGTTATTTACTATTGCCTCCTAAGTAAACGGCACTTGTTGAGAGTCTGGTGTACTTTTCATTTATGAGTCAACACTACAGACGCTCACATCTGTATCTTTATAGTTATAGTCAGGGCTCTACGCATGTTTTAAGAAATACTGGTGTCCAATCCTAAATTTGGGGGAAATTTTTGAAAAATACTTATGAATTAATACTCCATATACTACATCTTGTACATTATTATTGTACTATATAATACAGCCTATTATGAAAAACCTGCACAGGTTATTATATTCAACACACTTGTTCTAACACGACTTTAAGCAAGTCTGCAGGGAGTCTGACCTTATCAAAGTTATTTTTGAGTTATTAGTCTTCTTGTCACCTCAGCTACATGCTCCCCTTCCCCTTTAGCCAGGTCGGAAAACCGAAAAATTGTATCCCATGGTTGATTTTCTTTCCAAAACAATTGTGAGACTTGCTATGGCAGTTCTTCACACAACTGTTGGTCCTGGCATAGTCCATCCATCCATCCATCTTCTTCCGCTTATCCGGGGTCGGGTCGCGGGGGCAGCAGCCTAAGCAGGGAAGCCCAGACTTCCCTCTCCCCAGACACTTCGTCCAGCTCTTCCAGGGGGATCCCGAGGCGTTCCCAGGCCAGCCGAGAGACATAGTCTCTCCAGCGTGTCCTGGGTCTTCCTCGGGGTCTCCTACCGGTGGGACGTGCCCTGAACACCTCACCAGGGAGGCATCCGGGAGGCATCCTGATTAGATGCCCGAACCACCTCATCTGGCTCCTCTCGACGCGGAGGAGCAGCGGGTCTACTCCGAGCTCCCTCCGGATAACTGAGCTTCTCACCCTATCTCTAAGGGAGAGCCCAGCCACCCTACGGAGGAAGCTCATTTCGGCCGCTTGTACCCGCGATGTTGTTCTTTCGGTCACGACCCAAAGCTCATGACCATAGGTGAGGGTAGGAACGAAGATCGACTGGTAAATCGAGAGCTTCGCCTTTCGGCTCAGCTCCCTCTTCACCACGACGGATCTGTGCAGAGTCCGCATTACTGCAGACGCCGCACCGATCCGCCTGTCGATCTCCCGTTCCATCCTTCCCTCACTCGTAAACAAGACCCCGAGGTACTTGAACTCCTCCACTTGAGGCAGACCTGAAGAGTGCACTCCACCCTTTTCCGGTTGAGGACCATGGCCTCGGATTTGGAGGTGCTGATTCTCATCCCGGCCGCTTCACACTCGGCTGCGAACCGATCCAGTGAGAGTTGGAGGTCACGGTCTGATGAAGCCAACAGGACCACATCATCTGCAAAAAGCAGTGACCCAATCCTGAGGTCACCAAACCGGGCCGGATCTCATCCACCCCCGGGCCCTGCCACCGAGGAGCTTTTTCCCCCGGCCCTGCTTCCTTACCGGAAGGCGTGTTGGTGGGATTGAGGAGGTCTTCGAAGTACTCCCTCCACCGATCCACAACCTCCCGAGTCGAGGTCAGCAGTGCACCGTCCCCACCGTACACAGTGTTTACGGCGCACTGCTTCCCCCTCCTGAGACGCCGGATGGTGGTCCAGAATCTCTTCGAAGCCGTCCGGAAGTCTTTTTCCATGGCCTCACTGAACTCCTCCCATGTCCGGGTTTTTGCCTCAGCGACCGCCCTAGCTGCGCTCCGCTTGGTCTGCCGGTACCTGTCTGCTGCCTCCGGAGTCCTACAGGCCAAAAAGGCCCTATAGGACTCCTTCTTCAGCTTGACGGCATCCCTCACCGCCGGTGTCCACCAGCGGGTTCGAGGATTGCCGCCCCGACAGGCACCGACCACCTTGCGGCCACCTTTCCAGCACCCCCTCCAAGGAGTCCAAAAAGGCTGGATACTCTGAGCTGCTGTTCGGACCATAGGCGCAAACAACAGTCAGGATCCGTCCCCCCACCCGAAGGCGGAGGGAGGCTACCCTCTCGTCTACCGGGGTAAACTCCAACATACAGGCACCAAGCCGGGGGGCAATAAGTATTGCCACCCCTGCCCGGCGCCTCTCACCAGTGGCAACTCCAGAGTGGACGAGAGTCCAACCCCTCTCGAGGAGACTGGTTCCAGAGCCCTTGCTGTGCGTCGAGGTGAGGCCGACTATATCTAGCCGGAACTTTTCAACCTCACGCACCAGCTCAGGCTCCTTCCCCACCAGAGAAGTGACGTTCCACGTCCCTAGAGCTAGCTTCTGCAGCCGAGGATCGGACCGCCAAGGTCCCCGCCTTCGGCTGCCGCCCAGCTCACTACACACCCGACCCCTTTGGCCCCTCTCACTGGTGGTGGGTCTGTGGGAGAGGGGTCCCATGTCCCTTCTTCGGGCTGTGCCCGGCCGGGCCCCATGGGTGAAGGCCCGGCCACCAAGCGCTCGCCTCCGAGCCCCACCCCCAGGCCTGGCTCCGGGGGGGGGACCCCGGTGAACCAACTATGTTGCTCGTCATTGGGGTCTTCTGAGCTACCTTTTGTCTGGCCCCTCCCCCGGGACCTGTTTGCCATGGGAGACCCTACCAGGGGCATAAAGCCCCCGACAACTGAGCTCCTGGGGTCATTGGGACACGCAAACCCCTCCACCACGGTAAGGTAGTAGCTCAGGGAGGGCATAGTGTCATTATTTAGTAAATAAAATTATGTTTATAACTTATAGTTATTGTTCTTAGTGTGGACGGCCCTTTATATATCTATAATCATATCTAGATCAACCTCTCTCTGTATTTTACTGGTGAATAGGACACACTGGTGTATAACACGCACTCCACTTTTCAATGAAAAAATATTGCTTTAAGTCATATATTGGTTTTTATAGTAATTTAAACTGGTAGAACACAACATGTGATTCATGTGTCAGTCTGAAGGCCTGCTGGTCTAAACAGAGCAGCATGGACACTGTTAGGACCTGAATGCTACTTTACTATTTCATCTGTGGTTGATGGAGTTAATAGTAAAAGGTGTGTTTGTACATGTACACACCATAAATATGGAGTCCAGCTGTGTTTGATGCTGCTGTGCAGACTGATCACTGGGAACCTCTGAGCTCTGCTGCTGAACTCTGTGGAGAAAACATCACGTTTAAGGACATTTAATGACTCAAATCTGCACTCAGCTTATTAAAGATGTTCTGTCATGATGACTAAATGAACTCCTGTAAATGATGCTCTGATTACTGGATGTTAAATTCTTACCTTCTATCAGCAGGTTGTCCATCTCTAAACCTAAGATGACGACCCATAGACCGGTCACTCATCATGGACACACAGCTGGGTTCAGGAGAGTCTGCTCTCTGCTGCTGCATCCTGATACTAGTAAAACAGTGATAAAAACATCCAGATAAAAACAAAGAAATGAAGGATTAATCACCAGTTTAAATCCCAGAATTAAACAGAAATCTTTCAGAGCAGAGTGACTGATGAGTTCAAATTCCTCCAGTGATGAAAAGAGGACGGCAGCGACTTGGTCATGAGTCAACAGAAGAAGAAGGAAGTGAGGATGTTCAACAGGAGTTCTATGGCTCAGTAACAATCTGTGTTAACTTCAATAACTAAAGATGGAAATATAAATGTATCCCAGTGGAAACAGAGTTTCCTTATTTTATTAAAAATAATTTAATTTAATTTAAGATCTATTATATAAGTTTATTTTCCTACTACTTGCTTGTTCACCAAACTATGTTTATTTGTAGTTATTTGGTTGATGTATGTGCTTGTCAAGTTTATTTAATTGTTGTCAAATCACATAGTAATGAAGGACTATAGGAGGGAGGAAGTCCCACCATCTTTCAGGTACTGTAGCAGTTGCATTAGTACACACACACTAGAGCAGCGAGAGAAGCATATGTGAGAAGTAAATCTCTGTCGGTTATTTCACAAGTTAGTTGTAACCGTTTAAAATTTGGTATTTGTGAGTGTTAGGGAATTTTCCATCATTAATATGCATTGGGTCAAACTAAGCTTTGCGGTCATAGCAAGGCCTCACCAAATGATAGGTTTAGACACTGTCTCCCTTTGAGATAGTGATAAGCAGTGAGTTACTATAGCAACCGAGGTCAGATATGTGTTTGACTGTTTTCCCTGAATGGGGTAGAGGCAGCTGGAGTCAGAGGTTTGATATAGTGCTGGCTGTAGGACAAAAGTCCTGAGTGAGGTCTAAGCAATGTTTTGTCTATAGACCAGTAGACTAAATTCTGTATATTGTAGATGTGTTGGATCTGCCCATATTTGGGCATGGCTCAATCTGTGGCATTATCTGTGTGGTTTAAAGTCTATCCCCAGAGGAGAGAAGCTTCAGAATTGAAGGAAGCATCAGAACATAACGTGTACTGATCATTCATTCACTTCTCCTTGATCAAGTAAATAAACATTTTCAATGCAAGACATCCTGGACTCCTGATGGACTCCAATTTTCTGCCAGCATTCCTTCCTGGCTTTTGCTGCATCAACAGAGTTGCTTTTGGCCTGGATGATGTGTGTTTGAATTCTTCATATTGTTGAAGAATAATTGTCTGCTCCTCCATGGTAAAGTAGGCTGCTCTGCAGAGTTTCTCCATGTTTGTGATTGGTCAGACGCTGCAGACTCCTTCCCTTTATGTGAGCGCAGTGATCCAGATTGGAAAACCCTGGGTTGATTTACCGAGTTGATAACCAGCTTCGTAGTACCGCTTATCCTGGACTGCGAATATCTGGGTAAGTCAATCCAGGTAACGGAGAGATATCCCGGATAGGTTAATCCAGCTTCGTAGTACAGGCCTCGGGTCTACTCTTTCCATTGACGTATAGGCTGCATAATTAAAATCACTATCTGGAACAGGATCTCAACATGACAATGACTGGGTAAGTGCTAATTTAAAATTTTATGCCTTATCATGTTGTTTGACGAGATCAAAATAAAAGAACCTTTTGATTTTAATTTTGCAAATTGGCAAACGCAAAAGTAAGAAAGCCCATAAATTGACACTGATCAAAACGAAATACCATTTGACTAAAACATTGATACTGCATCAGAATCAATGTGATTGACAACGATTGGTTGTAATAGCAGAGCAGGGACGTGCACATGATTAAAGAGGGGCAGGGGCTCAAAGTCAGAAAAGGGCAGCATTTGCGCGTGCCAATTTTTTTTCCCAACATTTACCGGGATTTCTATGGCTTCCTCTGTGTCAGGAGTTGCATCTAAAGCCTCCTCTATCTCAGATGTTGCTTCTAAGGTCTCTGCCTCTCACTCAGGTATAACACTTTCTGAGGTCTGTGTTCTTTCTTGAATTCTGGTGCTAGTACTTAGTTTTAGCCATGCATTAAGAGGTCTGCTACCCTTAGCTTCTTCCTGGCACTCATTCTCCTTCCTTTTCTGTATCCTTTCTTTTTTTGGCATTGTGCTGCAGGCATAATCAACATGAATCAAGTTTAAATACAGATGGTAATATTTCAAACACAGATAACCAACAGCTTATATCCCCAGAATGCTGAAATTACTATATTATCATTATTATTTTGTTAGCCCACACAGTAGTAGCAAAGTCACAATAAACTTTATATCTAAACCTTGGACCTGTACTTCAGACCTGTAGTGAGAGAAATATGATCCGCTGTAAACGCGGTGCATTTTATTTTGAAAATTAACCCAGTGTTTTATTTTGTATTTTGTACACGATTTCCTGTCCCGCACGATCTGCTCTGTGCTGAATTGACGTCCAGCAAAAAAAGAAGCTGACACATTGACTAAAATAGAGTGTTTTTCTGAAATATGACCCATATTTAAGCACGTTGCCCCACTGTCATGTCTCCTCAGTTTCTCTCTCTCTCTCTGACCGAGCGGAGCCGCAACGGACAGAGAAGCAGCAGGTTCAACACACACAACAACCCTGTATTACAAGAAAATGGGTACGGTGGAATACCGTGGAGTTTTTGTACCGCTGTTTTTTTACATCCCTAACAGGAAAAAAACAACAACAAAAAAAAACACACACACACAGGGCACTTTTTAATACGGGGCAAAAAGGCCCCTATGTGTGCACGTGCCTGAACCTCAGCCATACCTACATTGAGCAGTGTCGTGTCACCAGCTCCTGGTCTTGGAGCTCCATCAAACTTGATACCCCCACCAAGTACAACGTGGCATCAGGTTCAAGAGAGAGTATCACCTCCAGGCTTCAGAGGCCCTATGCTACCTCATACTGGAGTGGCCCCCTGGGCATATCCAGGAATGGAAAACCTAATTGCCTCCTCTTACAGTATTCCCAAGCCAGCACTGCCCGTCTCGAAAGTGGACGTGAGAGTGATTTTGCCCTGCTTAAGATGGCCCTTGACAATCTGATGAATAACCACCAGCATCTGAGTGAGCATTACAAATATCAGATGCTCCTTGGCCAGCTCAAACTCCCAAGCGCACTTCAGCTAGCAAAATCATACATGTATGATCTCAGACCATATACAGCTGCTCTAAGAGCCCTGCAGGACAAGTATTGCCAGCAGAGACAGCTGGTGCAGAGTGAACTGGGAACTATACTCAACTCACCTGCCATTAGATCCGGGGACGCTGAAGCATGGATCTTCTAATGGATCTAATGGCTGAAGGAGTCATTGGCATTTGACTCCTATACACTCTCCGTCCAGTATCTAGTGGGCATTGTTCACCCTGTCCCTTCTTAGAGGTGGTTAAACTTAAAAGAGATTGGGTTGGGCAGATATTCTATAGCTCATTCAAAAGTAATGTAACCAGGTTGAAATTATATCTTTATTTTTAAGTTTGAAATGTCACCAAATCATGATGAATATTATTTTCTATATGTCTAAGATGTGTTTTATTGCTTATATTTATGGCTGAATGTTGTATTCAGACCAAGGTGTTAATAACCTGTACTGTCACTTTAAGAGGTCATTCCGGTGCTTCTCTCAGTCCACGCCAGACTAGCTGAGAGGAGGTAATGTATTATTTTGCTCGTCATTTTTGCATTTGGACAATGCAAACCTTGTTTTATGCATGTATAAATGTTAGTCTCTAGGTTGTGAACATGCAGTTAATGTGTCAATTGCATATAAACTTTGTAAACTGACTTTTTGCAAGCTTTAACGTAGACATGTTTCCATGTGCTAGTCTACAGGGTTTTCTGTATGTTTATCTGCTAAAAGGAGCTTGACACCCGTGTGCTGTGTGGAGGAGACTGCATGTTCCAGAGCCTTCTGTGTTTTTCTTTTGATTTGTACAGACAAATCCACCATTCTGCCTTTATTAAAAGAGCAACCAGCAGCTGGTTGTGGTCCGGATCCTCCCTTCATTCAGCACAACATAGAGAACAATGCAGAACATACAAGGGTTAATGGATGTACATCCAACTTGATATGAAACTGTTAAAGACAATGCACGCCCGTCATAGTAAGAAGCGTGGAGTAGCGATTCTGGTGCATAAGAAACTGAATATTGTATTATTAAAGCAACACAAAGATGAGGATGGAAGACTTATATGTGTCCTAGATAGAGCAATTTATATTAAAAATATACCAAAGGATAGACAGGCAATACACTTAGTCATGAAAGATTTAGGGTTAGTGGACATCTGGAGATTAAGAGTACACTTCTTACTCTCACTCAAGATTGGACTATTTTCTCATTTCCAAAAGTGGAATCTCATCTAAAAAGAGAAAGAAAAACTTAGCAAATAGTTACAGTGATTCATTACTTAAACAAGTGTGCGCTCTGAAATTTGATTGAAATGAGATTTATAACAAAAAGTCTGAGTACGCTCTGTTCAGATTGAAAACAAATTTTTATGAAAATGGGGGAAAATCGGGAAAATTATTGGCCAGACAACTGAAGCAAAAAGAGGCCAACTATGTGATTCCTGGTATTAAAAATGGAAAACAAGAGGTAGCCACTAGTATAAAGGAAGTTAATCTAGTGTTTCAAAACTTTTATTCAAAACTTTATACTTCAGAGATAGATTTGCATACAGATGCATAGAATACGTTTTTTTTTCTAAAATCAAACATAACAAGATATCCTCAGATCAAGTGGGCGAGCTGGACGCCCCTATTTGAGTTACTCAAAGCTAGACAGCGACACTTTTCTGAAATTATTAGTAAGAACATAAACAACCCTCGTACTCTGTTTGCTACGGTTGATAAGCTTACAAACCCCCCTCAACAGATAGCTCCAGAACTCCTTTCCACAGAAAAATGCAATGAATTTGCTTTTTCAGTGAAAAAATCCAGTCCATAAGGTTAAATATCAACACAAAACAATAAAATTACGCAATCCCTCAGACCTCCCAGGAACAACTCAACTGAGATGTCAGAATTTAAAACAGTTGACCAAAAAAACATAGAGGAAACAGTGCAGCATCTAAAACCATCAAAAAACTCCGTCACCTCAACATATCTCCACTCCTCATCCGCTGGATTCACAACTTCCTCACCAATAGACCACAGGCTGTAAGGATAGGCACAGTCACATCGTCAACCATCATCACCAACACCGGAGCCCCGCAGGGTTGTGTCCTCAGCCCTTGTCTTTACACCCTCTACACAAATTACTGCATCAGCCCCTCACCAATCACCACATACTACAAATACTCAGATGACACTGCCATTCTAGGTCTGCTCAGTGACAATAACTCAATTACTGCCTACCAACACTCCATTTCTCACTTCACTCAGTGGTGCACCAATAACTTCCTGGAACTGAACGTGGTCAAAACAAAAGAAATGGTCATCCATACCTCACGCACACCCCCATCTGGACTGGTCCCCACCTCCATCCATAACCAAACAGTTGAACAGGTCAGCCACTTCAAATACTTCGGACTCACCATAGACAATAAACTGACATTTGATCAACACACCACCAACATTCTCAAAAGGTCCCAACAGAGACTCCATGTCATTCGAAAACTCTGTGCCCTCTCTGTTGCCCCCCACCTTCTGTCACTACTGTACACCAGCATCATCCAACCCATCCTCCTGTACTGCTCACCATGTTTCTACAACATTCTGTCCATCACTAACAGAAACAAACTGACAAAAATAACACATACCGCATCCAAGATTATTAACCATCCCACACCCAACCTCACCGAGCTCAACCACAGAGCAGTCACATGCCTCGCACAAGCAATTACTAATGACCCGGATCATCCTCCCTACCCTCACTTCACACTGCTGCCGTCTGGTCGCAGATACAGGACTCTGAGATGGAGACGGGCTTCAGCAAGAGCTTGGTCCCATCTGCCATCTCAGCACTCAATAACCTCCCCCAATAACCCCATATGGACCCAGCCTCCTCAGTGTGATATATGTGTCGGTTGGTCAATGTCTGGTGGTGTTTGTGCAGTGTGTGTGTACTTATATGTTCTCAATGTTTGGTGGTGTTTGTATACCTGTTGTGTGTATGTATATTGTTCGTGTCCGGTAGGTCTCTGACAGATTGTGAAAACGAATTTCCCTTTGGGACAATAAAGGCTATCTATCTATCTATCTATAATCTGCTGACCATGACACCACTTATGTTACAAGAAATGCTGATTGAGTGAACATCATGTATGTTATAATCTACTGACTAACATTGTCCTGATTGTACACACATTATGACGTGACTATTGTGCTTACGTTGTTCTGATGATAGAACAAGGTCATCCTTTCACAAGATAATGTATTGTATATAATCTGACTGTTTCCTCTGCTCCGGGCTCGCTGTGCCATCTCACGCTGGAGATAGCAAGGAGTCCATCTGCAGATGACTGAATAAACTAGAGAAAGACAACGAACGACTTTGTGCTTCTTGATAATAAATATTGCCAGAACAGTACCAACTAAACAAAGCTGGACTGAGGGCTGTTGCGCAAAACCTCGAGAGCGAATTAAACTGGGATTTTCCAGTTATTCTGGCTGAATTTAGCCGGGACTCGGTTACATGAAAGCAGAAAGCAGAGAAGCATAAATTACCATGGAGATTCATTCTGTGCAGGCTAACAGCCATGTTTAGTTGATCCTGGTGTTTTATTTATTCAGACAGCTGTCACTCCAATTGGAAATAAATGTGTTTTATGTATGTGTATGTATCCTGCCTCATTTTCATTAGCCTGAATTAAAATACCACAGATACATTATAATTTAAATAATTATAATTTTCATATGTTACACGTTTTAGTTTATTACAATGATATGGTTTTCTTGTTTGCATGTAAAACACAGATTTTATATTGAAAATGTAGCTTTTATTTTTGAAACGGAAGTCAACACCTTGCCCAGATAGGTGCTCCGGTTCTATGCAGTCTGTCCAGACATGTTGGTCACAGGAAGGAGAAACATTTTGCTGTTTGCTTGTTTTATGATGACAACTTTGGTCTTAAAGTGCATAAAGAGTTGTCCACATTATAAGGATTTAGCACCTCAGTTGGAGAGTGAACAAGGTACAAATGTGATTATAGTTTGTTATTTTTCTTTGACGCTGCATTGATCATATTGACGGTCCACTAGCTTAAATGCTACATAGCTTTGGTTAAGGGTTTGCGGCTATTTTGTTTTGTTGCCATGCATTGTGCACTTTGCTTTCTTTTGTGTGTAAATGGTTTGTCATTGTAATTGTATACGTGTGTATACTAGTGCACAATGCATTAGAAAAGATTTAAGGACTAAAACCAAGCTATTTGGATATGGTTTGTTGTTTTCTCTGACAGGAGGTATCCTTGTAAATGTATATTCAATTGTTTATTGTGTGTTTCACTCAGCTCTTATGGTGTGGAATGGATTCTAATAAATTTATGAAACATCAAAGAGTCCAACCATCATCTTTCTGGGGATGTTACACTTATCGTTTTCTGAAGACTGTGGTTCATACTGAGGTCTGAGATTTGATGAATATTACTGGTTTGTAGATGATTAGAAATGGCTGATGAAACAAAGGTGGATTCAGTGAAGTCAGTGAGTGTAAAACAAAGTCCCGGAGCCCTCACCATCCACAGATGATCTGTTTCACTACGTTTCTTCATATGAAACATGTTCTTATATTCAGTTAGAGATTCATTCATTCAGAGAGAGAGAGTGACAGACCAAAGCAAACTGTAACTCAATGCAAACAACACTGGACTTGCTGAGCCAACGTCCCTTCCAACAAAGGCTCGTCACCAATAAGGCATAGCATATCTTTGTGATCAAGGGATTATGTCGAATTACAAGAAATGATCATTTCTTTAGAAAAGTACATTAACTCCCCTTTCAAAATTCATCAATGCAATGCGTTAACCTCAAGTCACACACTTTGAGCCACTAATACTTAATTCTGAATTTTTTTCTTTTTATTTATTTTCTTATAATTTAAATGGCCTTATTATTCTTTTGTTTAAGTAAAGACCTTACGGGTAATAAGACTAATTAATGCTTCAAGTTGAAAATCAATTTCAGTGTTTAATGTTTCCTCTTAACATTAAAGCTTGGCCTTTAAGGAAAGTGGTGCCCAAACAAGGATTAATAAATGTAGATAGATGAAGAACAGAAATAATGATACTAAAACTGTTATAAAAACACATGACATAATAAAGTCATGTGTTTTTATAACAGTTTTAGTATAATTTATTTTTAGACATTATGTTTTTTCATCTTGCTATTAGTTTTATTTACTCTTACACCTCTTGTCTTTTTGTCTGTTTGTTGCTTTCTTACTTTCATACTTACATTGAGCAGCTGAAAACCTACATCTCAGTCAGTCAGTGCGTGCGTGATCTCAGTCTGGTTAAATAACAGAATATCATGAATGAAAATATGTTTAACAGTATTTCTGTGAACCTATTTTAACTGATATCAGAGTTTATAGTTTTATGTCTTTTACTGGCTGTTAATCAATAACCGTGCCACCTTTGAAACAGTTTTTGTTGGACTCTATTGTAACTGTGGATTAGTCATTTCAATAACTGTCACAATGTTGATCAGTTTCAAGATAACTTAACAGGGTGACCTTTGATAATGCCATAAAACTTCTCAACCAATTAAATTAACTCAACATGCAGTTACTTACTTCAAGAAACAGTTTTACAAAAACAAATTTAAAATTGCTGAACAAATGTGAATGTCCTCGTACCCGAACCCTTTAACACCTAGTCTCAGTTGTTGGGCAGGGTCCTGTACCACTTGAACCATGTCTAATCTTTATATTATGTCAAGTACATAGTGTATTGCATATTACAGGTGGAACAGTAATAATATTAATTTCAATGTACATTATCATCTCTTAAGCTGTGACTGGCTACAGTCACAGATAAATACAGTTCAGTAATAAATACAAACTTTGAAAGTCATTTTATGTATTTTTTGTTGATATCCAGATCAAAATTTTATTGTACAGTTGTTTATAATTATGTATTATTTTATGGATGTAATATCTTCTATATTTCACGTACATTTGTAGACAAAACTATTTAGTGAGATAAAATTGTCTATAGAGCCTCAACATGAACACACACTGTAATTAAACAAACAAACATTTGAATTTTTTTTTACAGAACAAAGTTATTAGTAGTTAGTTTTCTGGTCACTTCATGAATCTCATCAACACATTGAATTTCAGCTTTAGCAAGATGAAGTTTCTTCTGGTGTTTAGTTTATTCCAGCAGTGCAGCAAACAAAGCAACATAACACATCACTATAACTTCCATCTCTACTGATATCAGATCATTTTAACACCTGCAGACACAAACATGATGAAAACTGTCAGCTACGTTACCTTTAGATGCTGAAAATCATCTGAATGAAGCCGATGAGTGAAGGTGAAATATATCAGCAGCTTCAACCAGGAATCCAACCAGAAGAATAAACATGTAACTCAGAGCAGGAGATTTTTAAGGTCTGTTGATTCACCAACAGTCTCATCTCTCTGTATTCATGCGTTATCTGAAGTCTTCTTTAAGGAAATCTGATAACAGAACAGCAGCTCTGAACTTTGGAACAACTGAAGTCAAACATTAACAGACAGTATAAATCTTTATCAGCTGAACCATAAAGTCTGATGATAGTTTTATATTTCTGCCAACAACACAAAAATTGGCAAGATGGCATTTATCTGTAGTAAATGTCCAAAATATGTTAACATGAGTAAAATGAGACAAATGAATGTATACTGTCTTCCTTATTAGTGTTATAACAGGTGTATGAGAGAGAACTGTATGCTTGTCTAAGGCGTTTATGACTATGGAAAATGGGGAAGTCTGCCGCTGAGAATAAACAGAAAACTGGATAACAGCAGATGTAAAACACAAAGCACCAGGATTCATCTCTAAAGCAGTCAAATTATTTTAACTACCTGAAGTTAGGTGGAGTAACTGAAACACACACTTACAGTATTAAGCACACACATATGTATATCATTTTCAATAGCTGAAATTGTAGTTCTTATAAAATAAGATACTCATTGGGTCAATATAAACTTAAATTTAACAATCACAATAAAAACCTTTTCTTAGCACCTTTCAGAAGAAATTATAGATAAAAGATGAAAGAACAAACAGTGTCTCCTCCAGCAGGTCGATACACACCTGAAGGGCCCGAAAAGGCCCCTCAGCTTTAGTCTTTAGGTTTGATGGAGTAATGACCTACAGAGGATCTAAAGGTTTCATTCAAGACTCACTGGGAACCAATGGAGGGATTTGAGAAGCGATGTGATGTGTTCCTCCTGTTGGAGCTGGTGATGAGCCTGGCTGCCACATTTTGAATCAGCTGAAGTTTCTTGAGGTTTTGTTGTGTGAGGCATGAGGAGCGGGCAGCAACCTGAGCAGGATGAAATGAATCCTGACAGATTAAAAAGATTTGGTAACGTTTGTAATGTTTGATGAGAGGAACTGTTATTCAGGGTTGAGTGAGAACCTGTGATAATAATAATCCATATTTCATCTATATAATGTAAGTGATAAAATCAGATTTACTATATAATATACACCATATCATATTCATATTTTATAGACTATATAATACACATATACATGTTCAAATCTGGTTTTACACTTTGTATAACCGAATTAAGATTTAAAATGCACAGATCAATCAACTGTTCATTCCAAAGTCTTTGTAGTGACTATGTCCTGTACTTTTAGCACTACTGGAGGCTAATGGATCTGATTCGTCTGACTTGTTCGCAGGTTTAAATTTTACTTCCTTTACATAAATTTACAATAAACAAAACAGAAAAACAGCCCTTTGCTCCTGAGCACAGTCAAAAACTTTTTCTCACCGTCACCTGGCTTGATTGGCATGACCTTTTTATCTGTGCCCAGCCGGCCTGTTACCGTGCTCCCCCTAGCGCTTGGGAGGAGAACTACCACTCAAATGAAATCAAATATATGGCTCCTACAGTCTTTTTAACAAATAGGATAATAACTTTTAATAACAAGGAAAGTAAAAATATAATATAATATAATATAATAATATAATATTAAGGAGAAGACTTAACTGTAAAAAGGAGTTTGAATGTACTTCAGTGTGTGTTTTATTTAAATCTTGTGATTACCATATCTCCTCTTTTCTGTGTTCAATTTTTACTTATTTAATATAATTCGGTGTGATGATGGTTACTGAGGGTGGATAGGATCAGTTTGTAATTGTAGGGGCATAGTTTGATATGAAGTCTCTGAAGTCCCACCGATCCTGAAGGCACCGTCTCAGCCATGTTGCCATGGTAACTACCGTGGCTGAGCATAACTACTTATTTCTTGACTATTCATGACACAAATGCATACTCTTTAGTGGAATATTAACCCACCTGTATACATTAACACAGAGGCAGAAAACATGAGCTTCCTCTCCACTCGGTTGCCTCTATGGGGTTTTAGGTTCCTCCTGACCGCTATGCGCCCTCTGCTGACATCTTTTAGTATTACACAACCACTGGAACCAGTAAAGTACACTGTAATTGACATTTAAATCACGGTTTAGAACACAATTAAAATAAATTATTATTTTTTAACAGTCAACTGTAACATAGTCCCTCAATGAACTGACTTTAACATCTTTGGGTTTTCCTTTATTTCACCTTTCAAATACATATGCTGCATTTTTTAACCCTTTACATAACCAGTAACATGTCTCTCAACTAAATATAGTGGTGCAATGTTTCCTCTGAAGTAGTAAAAGTGAAGTAAAAGTATACAGGTGTATAGTTTTTAAGTGCTTTAGGGCTTTGTAAGTTACTTCAGGGTACATTGAGTTACAATATTAACACAATTCAATATTTTCAAATCTAAACATTATAATAAATCTGTAGCTGTTTGAGGCCCTTTCAGTTGGGGGCCAAGCACTTTCCTACCTTGCCTTATGGGAAAGTCCACCTTTAGGGATAACAAACAGAAAACTGATCACAGCAGGTGAAAAACACACAGCACCACCTGGATTCCTTCTCTAAAGCAGCCACACTGAACCAATCAGCCTGATTCCTCTCAGCTGCCAATAAGTGTGTTCATCAGTCTGCCAGCCTCACTAAATAATAAAGATAACCCCCTTTCTATAGCACTTTTCATAAGTTAGAAAGTGCGTCATATACAATTAAAGAAGACAATAAAAGTGAATAAAATATTATGTTAAAATAAAACAAAAGATAATGAAACAAACAGTAAAATTAATAAAATGCCAGTTTAAAATAGTAAGTTTTTAAAGTGACTCAAAAGAGGAAAGTGTGTTTGCTTCCCTGATCTCCACCTGAAAGCTGATCCACACCTGAGGAGTCTGAACATAATGAAACTGAATTATAGTTTCATGATGAACTCTGCTTGAACTCTCTTCAAAGAAAGTTTTTAAGTCCAGTTCAAAGTTGATGTTCCACTTCAGTAGAAACTCAATCCAGCCCTCCTACCGCTGTGGCAGTGAGTTTATCACAGTGACCGTGCAGCAGAAGAAGAAGAAGACTTCTCCTCACTGGAAACACTTCTTGGGGTTTACCGCCATCTAGTGTCCGTAAGTGTGTACTGTCTCATGATAATATTTTGTTACACTGTTCAAACAGGCTCAAAATGGTGGCGGAGCGGCATCTCTGAACTCGCAGTTGCGCTTTTTAATTTTTTTTTTTTTTTTTTTTTTTACACACAGAAAAAATTAACTTTTCCTATTAGCACAATGGTAACACTGTAAGCTAGTTTCCTTAATAGACAAAAGACATTATCTGCTAAGCATTTTCCACTTCAGGCTTTCTTTATACTGTTTATTATCTTGCTATCTTAGCTTGATGTAGTATTAAAGTAAAAGTACTGCAGTATTATAGTGATGTAGTATGCAGTATTACAGTTAAAGTAGTGATATATTATTATATATGACATCATTAGATTATTAGTAGTGAAGCATGAGTGTTAGAGCAGCACGTTACTGTTGTAGCTGCTGGAGATGGAGCTAGTTTATACTACTTTATATACAGTTAGCTAGTTTATACTACTTTATATACAGTTAGCTAGTTTACACTACTTTATATACAGTTAGCTAATTTACACTACTTTATATACAGTTAGCTAGTTTACAGTACTTTATATAGGCTACAGTTAGCTAGTTTATACTACTTTATATACAGTTAGCTAATTCACACTACTTTATAAACAGTTAGCTAGTTTAGTCCAGTGGTTCCCAACCTAGGGGTGGGGCCCCTCCAAAAGGTCAGCAGATAAATGTGAGGGCTGCTGAGATGATTAATGGGAAAGAAGAAAAAACAAAGTTCTGATACACAAATGTGTTTTCATTTTTTGGACTTTTTCTCTAATCTTTGATTTTTGCTGAAATATTGGATCATTTGAACATTTATTGAAATGAAAGCATGTGAGAAGCTTAGAGGGAAAAATCAGTATTTGGTGGAGCTGTTAACAACTCATAGACATCTGAAATGTGAGCCGACTACACACTGCTTTTTGTAAGACGTCAAAAGACAAAAAGGTTGGAAACCACTGGTTTCATCTTAAACAATGTGTTGTATTTTAAAAGCTTGTTATATTATCCATTGTGTCAGTAAAGTGAGGATGCTTTCAACAATTATGTCATGAATATGTTTTATTGATAATGGTGAGATAAAATACATGTGAGAACCATAAAAACACCAAAAAAGCTGATCTTCAGTTAGCAGAGGAGATTTTCTGTTACTGTGTATCTCAAATTTATACACTTATCAAACATCATGATGATGATTATACAGATATACTTATGATTAACATAAGGTATTTGAAATCAGTTACTAATGTAATGTAAGCAACGTGTCGAATATTGCATACAAATCAAAACTATTACTCAGTACTAATCAAAACATCAAAAATGTAAGTAGAAAATATGAATCAAAACTTAAACTCAAAAATAAATGTGTGAAATATAACCATTAATTACTTGGCATGTTAAGGAGGAATATAAAAATACATCATACTTATTCAAGATACACATCTATAAGGAATATTCGAGCCTTTACATCCATTAATCAAAAGACTTCAGGTGCTGCTGTAGGAGTTCTTACTCAGTCCTATGTGTCATCTTTACACATAGCAAGTCGTCCTCAAACTGAAAACAATACTTCAGCTCTTTGTATATTTTACACATTGAGACATCACCACAGAGAGGTTCTAGGACTTCTGATGAGTGGTGATATGGATCATCAGCCAATCATCTCGAAGTCAATCCACCAATTGCCTTCAGTCTTAACACACATTAACAGAACATATTTTAACACAAACTACGTCCACAGTCCTGACATCATTGCATCATGTAGAATGAAAGTGTTTGAGTCTGAGACAGATCTGCTTCACAGTGCAGAGTGTGTGTGATGTTTGATTTCAGCAGCTGATCTTAAGTCAGCAGAGTTTCTGTCCACAAGAGAGACTCTCCCTCCTACAGAGGAACCAGAGAGACTCTCCCTCCTACAGAGGACACAGAGAGACTCTCCCTCCTACAGAGGAACCAGAGAGACTCTCCCTCCTACAGAGGAACCAGAAAGACTCTCCCTCCTACAGAGGAACCAGAGAGACTCTCCCTCCTACAGAGGACAGAGAGAGACTCTCCCTCCTACAGAGGACACAGAGAGACTCTCCCTCCTACAGAGGAACAGAGAGACTGAACCAGACCCAAACTCAAACCCAGCATACAGAGGTTCAGTGAATGTGGTGTTGAAGGTGTGGAGGTGGATCAGTGTGTCAGAGGAGACTCTGTAGAAGGACAGAGTGCCAGCAGGACAGTCCACATACACTGCTACTCTGTTAGAGACAGAGGAGGAGCAGATGGATGTTTCTCTGTTATTGTGCCAGACAGAGTAACGACCATCATCAGAGCACTGCAGACTCCAGGACTGATCATTCTTTCCAAACAAACAATCATCTCTATATCCTTTCCTTCTGATTCCTATGTAACTCACTGATATAGAAACTCTTCCTCTCCACTCGACCTCCCAGTAACAGCGACCAGTCAAAACATTTCTACTCAGCAGCTCAGGCCAGTAGTCAAATCTGTCTGGATGATCAGGATATGACTGAACCTCCTTCATATATGTCACCTTCCTGTTGTTGTCAGACAGTTTGAGTCTTCTGTTCATTGTGTTTGGATCCAGTTCCAGTTCACAGGCATCTGATGGTGAGAACGAGACACAATACAGCTGCAGTTTATCATCTGTTGATTTATTAACAACTTTACTGACAATGAACTGAAATTAAAACCATTCAAACTTAAACCATCTCCATGACAACTGAGACACTGAGGAAGACCATGAGATGTGACTGAAAGCTTTGGACATACAGAGGAAGTGGACCTTTAACAGTTCAGTTAGAACATGAACAGTCAACATGACAGTGATATTCAGTAATATTCATGTTTGTTCATCAGGTTTGGTGTAAAGTGAAGGTCTTTGCACATCAAGTCTGTTATTTTCATCTCAAACTGTCGTCTGTTACAAACGCATTTTTGTCCAAATGCTCCAAACAGCTGAAGTCAGTATGAATGAATGAACTTTATCTGCAGGAGAGACATGAGGGACATTTTGGAGCAGGTAGCGCCACCATGTGGACATTTATAAAGCATTTCTCTTTTAACTCCTGAACTGTGACGAACAGGACATTTCTGTTTCATGGATTCATTGGTTCAAGATAAATTTCAGTTTAGGCCACGCCCATTTCAGCTAAAACACAATTTCCATCATTTTGAACTTATGAATCAAACTGAAAATACACTCACACTTCCTTAGACCAGGTTTCAGTCTCTGTGGTCCACCATGGTCCATCCTGGAGGAAGAGACAAAGACACAATCAGCTTCATACACTTTCACTCATATCCACCATTAAACATGAACCAGAGTCCCTCAGTTAGTCAAAGTGTCTGTCCACCTGTCCATACCTGAAAGTGTCCACCTGTCTGTCCATACTTGAGCCTCCATCTGTCTGTCCATACCTGAGAGTGTCCATCTGTCTGTCCATACCTGAGAGTGTCCAGTCTCCAGTGTGGATCCTCCAGTCCAGCATACAGTAAGTCCTCTCCTGAGTCTCCTGGATGATTGTAGCTCAGGTCCAGCTCTCTCAGATGGGAGGGGTTGGAGCTCAGAGCTGAGGCCAGAGAAGCACAGCCTTCCTCTGTGATCAGACATCCTGACAGACTGAACACACATAACAGTTAATTTAATAAGCTTCTCATGATACTGGAGCTGCAGAGTTCTAAGAGAGGTATCACAGCCTTCCACATCATCAACAGATATTCCATCTGCCACCTTCCTATTTTGACATATTTATGATGGACATGGTTTTCAAATAAAGTAAAAGATTTGTTCTTAACTTATTTGTCCATCTTGAGTGTGTGTGTGTTCATGTTCCTTCACTTAGGAGCAGTGCGTGTGATTTGGTGATTGTGCTGGGAGTAATTTGGGGCCACCAAAATCCTAGGGCCAGTGCCCTTGAAAGGAATTTTACCTACTGCACACTTGATATTACAACACTTTACCTCAGACATTACACAAAATCTTTTTCGTATCAAAAACTCTTCATGTAAACTAGAAACTGGGAGTAGCAATAATATTACTTTAAATATGCAGTACTATAATGACCTGAGAGTTTCCAGCGGGCAGTCTGGACTCGAGAGTCCAGCAGAGAGACACTTCACTCCTGAATCCTGCAGGTTGTTGTTACTCAGGTCCAGATCTCTCAGCAGGGCCGGCCCGTGGCATAGGCAGTATAGGCAAATGCTAAGGGCGCTGTCCATCCAGGGGGCGCCACAAATGGGGGAAGAAAAAAATGTAACTTCCACTATTCTTAAAACTACTTGGTATCATGTCTTAATATGAAGATAATAAGCCCACATTAATTTAACTGCATAGCCAAGCCTGTTAAATAGGAATACTAATAATAATAATGATGACACGTTACTTTCCTAAGACGCCCCCCCCCCCCCACTAATTAGACTGTACCTGCTACCTGGGGGAGGATGGTCATTTTTTAACGTGACCCCAAGGCAAGCTCGACAACAATATGTCAAAATGTCCCAAACTGTCTGGTGCCCAGGGGAGGAAAAAAAGAAAAGAAGAGGAGGAAAACGAGACAAAGACAGAGGTAATGTTACAATAAAGATGATGTCATGACATTATTTGTGTGTTGCAGAACGACGATAACGTAGTTAACCATTAGCATAACATGGTTTGTTATTAAACTGTTAGTTTTAACGCCAGTTAATCTTATGGAAGAGCCTAAGTTGTTATGGAAAATAGTAATGTAACTACTCCCACCTTACTTCCCAGCAAGCACATTTTGGTCTAAAAGACGTGTATCTATGGTAACCGGTGAAAAGACGTTGAAAATTGGTTGAAAAGTGAAAGTTTTTTTTACCGGCTATATGGAGACATTTATTCAACTTTCACATAGAAAACATATT